>NW_017306160.1:176939-182268 GCF_001594115.1 Trachymyrmex septentrionalis
CTTCGGCGTGGTTTAGTCGATTTGCGACCATCGGCGCGTGTAGATCAATGAGAGAGGAACGACGACGTTGAGTGACAGTTCTTCTACTGCTCCGTAAGTATATATATATATATTTATATCTATTATCCCTTAATTATATTATATATTGTACTTTTTATATTTTTTTTACGTATTGAATATAATTCCTATACGTACACGGTATTTTTTTTCTAAACTGTTATTATTACTTTTTTTACGTAAATATGTAAAATAAATATTTTTATAATAATACATCGGCTTTTCTTTTACGATTCTTTTTTTGTACTGGCAGACTCCACTTACATTCTCAATCGCGTAAAAAAAAAAAAATCACTTATTGTTAAAACAAATACTCCAATAAATCAAACGACAAGTATGTTATTTATATATGTATATTTTTGTTATTACATATTTACGTGTATTATATATTTAGCCTCTCAAGGATGTACGGTTCGTGAATTCTCGATCTTCATCCACGTGTCGTTTCACGGCCGAATAAGCGTGTCGCTTGACGTCGCGTGCGTTTTTTTTTCTCTTTATCTCGCAACCGGAAATTGCACGCGCCTCCGTAAGCCGGTTTTGTATTCGAAAAGATCGAACACGACAAGGGGATCACGGCGCAGGTCGAGTTCCGCGATACGTCGAGGGCTCGTTCATATTCCACTACCCCGTGTTTTTTCTCTCGTCAATGACGCAAATGCAACAGGAGAGAGCTTCGGTATTTTCCGCGCGGAAAATATTAAATCTAACCAGTGTGAATAATCGAAATTTGCGACAGGCTTCGAAATATAATGTCAACTGCTTTTTCGTATTTTCCGACAGGAAACCATAATTTTTTTTTATCTATGGAGAGAACGGTTGCCCAATTCAATGAAGCCGTGAAAAATTTCGAATTTATTGATATTACACGATATCAATAAATATGTGAAATATAATAAATAACATTTTTTTTATACGTCGGCAATAGTGTATTTTGTACTTTTGGGATCCTATACTCGAAGAAATCGTATGAATACGAAAATACTTAGGAAATCTAAAATATACGTAACACACATTGTAAAAAATAAAATGCTAGTTTTAACGTAAAGACGTAAATTAACATAAAATATTAATGTTAACATTTTTGGATAGTCTTAGGAAGTCTATTATATGTTTTAAAAATTAACATTTTATTTTCTACAGTATATACTACAGTATTTTTGTACGAGATATTTTTCGAGATATTTTACGGTCCTTGAATTGTGTATGTATAGTTCCATATATTTAATATTTTATTCGTTATAATTTAAAATTATATTGCAATTCTACATTCTCATAAATTATTTTATAAACACGGGATTGCAATGTCATGAGATTCCAATACTTTATTTTATAAAATATCTATTTTTCTTCTACAGCGTGATATCTTGCAGGATATTACTTAATCCTTAAACATAAAAATTTGCTTTATTGACTTTATTGGATATAATTTCTGAAATATTTCAATGCAAATCTTTTAAAAGTACGATGTATAGATAATCTTATTCAAATATTAACAATTTTGATAGATAGGAAGTGTAAATATTTATTTCTGCATAAAAAAATATTATATATAAATTTCTGATAGCCAAAACCGTAACTCAATACGAAAATGAAGATAGACGAAAATAAAAACTTATTGTCAAAATATTTATGAGATATTTTGACACTGAGTTTTCCGTGTTTGTTCGTTTGCAAGAACATATCGAATTCTTGCATATGTCGATAAGCTGGTTTATCTTCTCCCTTATGTCACAAATGCAATATCGTTGTTCGTGTGCGGGGTTCATAAATTCGCGCATGTCTGTGAAATATAATCTTGACTGCGAGCTGAGAAAAAGGAGGAGAATGGGTCCTAGAGAATGAGTTATATGAGAGCAGAGAGAATTGCGCGTGTCCAACCTCTGATGTGTGTTGACTAAGAGAATACGTGCAGACCAGACATAAGCTCGAGTCGTTGAACTTTGCAGTCGCCACGTGTATACTCCACGGGCTTCTCCGTGTGCAGAAAAAAAAAAAAAAAAAAAAGGGAATTTAGTATCTACAGTAAATTCGCGGAATGTGAGAAAAAGAAAAGAAAGGGAAAGACGTATAATCGATTAATATACTGTTATTCCTTCCGGTTGTATTTTTCCCTCAATCTAAAGATTTTGCAAATGGAAAAACGTGCAGATATTTCTAAAATTTGAATTAAATCGAATTCGAATTTTTTATCAGAAATAAATTCGAATAATTAATAATTTTTGTACTAAATAATCATTCAATTAATATATATCTATTAAATTAGAAAATGTTGATCAATTCGCATGATTCTAATCGATTAAAAAATCTGAAACTTATAAACTTTTTTATAAAAAGTGTGATAATACAACCGGAAAAAGGATGATTTGACATAAAAAAAAAAGTTAAAAACGTACAATAAAATTTTTTTACATGAGGTTTTATTTTCGAAAAAATCGACTTTAAAGATTCATTGGGCACATTTATATAACTTCGATTTAATAGCTCTCGCTGTAGATTACTATCTCTATCCATAATTGTGTTTATTGAATAATTAAAAGTACATAATAGGATATTTCATGCATAAATTTGATTATCTATTTCAAATTGTTGAAAATATTGACTAGCCTGCCGTATACATAATTCTGTTCTTCAAAGTAAATTTTGTGAAACTTTTCTACCATATTCTGATGCTTTAATTTATCGATTTTATACTATATGTATACCCAAACAACACAAAGTCTAAAATTGTGACATAAGACGTCTTTAAGCCGCAAAAAACGTCCTATGACCCAATTTTATACACTTTTTGTTGTCTGAGTAATATAATAATTAGCTGCGGCAGAAGCGCAAGTATGGGAAGTATGTAACGCCGTTACTTTTACCGTTACTTTTTATAATAACGTTTTGGTAATGATGTTGCAATTTTTTATAATGTTATAAACGATAACTAACTAAACGTGAAGGTTGAGAAAGTCACTTTTAAAAAGTAACTCGCTTATACCATTATACGTTATTTATTTAAAAAAAAGTAACTCGTTACATGTAACAAGTTAAGAGTTACAGAATAAAAATAAGTTAAAGAATAAAAATAAGATATCTACGCGTCACGTCACAAGTAACGAATTACTTTTTTTTAAATAGATAAGAAAACGCGTAATGGTGGTATTGTAAAGTTACTTTGTAAAAATGACATTTCTAACTCTGGCGTTACACAATTAATTTGCAACGTTATTATCAATTCGTTATTGTAACAAAGTAACGATAAAAATAATGGCGTTATGAGTACGCGTCGATCCCATTTCCTGTCACGTTTCTATCATATTATATGCATCTTAATGCAACCTCTTCTTATTATGAACAGTCAATGCCTATCAATCAGTACCAATATAGTCAGTACTAATATAGCAACATATAATCAAGAATTATATTCATATATTCTTGATTATATGTTGCTATATTAGTACTGACTATATTGGTACTGATTGATAGGCATTGACTGTTCATAATAAGAAGAGGTTGGTTCTAGTAGAACTGATACAAAGCAATTCAGAACATTGAGAGTATTAATAGCAAACATATGATGAAGGAAAAATACTAATTCACAACGAGATCTATTAAGTCGAGACGTAATAAGTGTATCCGATTTTCCAAAGTTTGTTTTCTGGAAAAGCTTCGTACAAAGTACGATAAATTTTTTTCTATGTTCTATTCTACGTCCAAACTATTTTTTTATGTAGAATTACTCTCTACTCTTTCAATTGTATGTCAGTTATTAAACACGCTATATATTCAAAACTTATCCAAAACAATATTTCAGAATAGGATTTTATAATAATTAATTATGAAATACGGTTAAGATAATTCAAAATCGTTTTTTATATACGGATCAAACGTACGTTGTTAATTCATAGTTCATAAAAGTTCTAATTTCGTCGAAACTATAAAACATGTGCGAAAATTAGGTAAATGTAAAGACACGATTACCTGTTCAAATACCGAAAGAAAAATATCAAAGTATTACGAAAGAAATGTTACGAACATATTTTTTTTGATTTATTAGTTATGAAACATTTATTAGTTATGAAAAAATTTGATTGTGATGGTAAAATATACAATTTTGTGAAATATATTAATTGTAAAAAAAGCAAAAAAAATTGATGGCTTATTTGCGAATAAAATTTTATTTCGTAATATTTAAATAAAGATTTATTTCAGCGAAATAAATATATTTCTTTTCATACATACATTTTTAAGTTTTTTTTTCTCATTTTTAAGTTTTTTTTTCTGTATTGAAAATCAATAATAAATATTAGGCCCGTCTTAAACTACGCATTGGAGACTGAATTGCAAATTAAAGATTAGAATTTGGATAATTTTAATTTCCTTTGTTTCTTTCTAATTTGTTGAATTCTACTCTCCAATTTGCATCCTTAATCTCCAATGCGTAGTATAATATGAACTTTACAATACAATTATACATAAAATTAGAGATGTATTTCGTAATTGTCTTTCCATAATTGAATCTTTGAACAATCTCTGGGAACTATCCGTACTCGAATTCAAATTTGATTCAATTTGAATGAATTCAATTTTTTTTTTTCATACATCAGTAATATTATTCACTATCAAAAAATACATTTATTTTATACAGTTTATGATAATTTTAAGTTTAACTCTTAATTAAAGTTAATCAAGAAAAGTTTAATCAAGAAAATACTCGTGACCTGAACATTTTTTCATTTCTTATTTTATATCTTACAGTTTACAGCTTATATATTTTCCTTGAATGTGATATATGTATAAAAGAATACGATTTAAAAAGATATAAATGATATCTAAAGAATATATACATGAATGATATGTGTATAAAAGGAAAACGTATTTACTACAATTGCAATTTGATCATACACGTGGCCAATCAGTTCAAGTATGATGAATGAATAGATATGCATAACGTAATTTTAAGCATATGTATGAATAAATTATAAAATTGTAGCTTACGAAGCAATTGTAAAAAGCTGAGTTGTAATTATATAATCTGTCATTCTCTCTCTCTTTCTGTCAGTCTGGCAAATTACGATCTCGTAATAAAATGTGAGATTGGATGTATGAAAAAAATATTTTGAATAAAATTATTTCAGAAATAAATATAGTGTTGAGTAAAAATTTTAAAATAATTCGATATTATAGTTTACGATTTAATGTGTGACAAAATCGACAATCTACACACACACACACACACACACACACACACACACACACACACACACACACACGCGCGCACACACGC
>NW_017306160.1:182283-184255 GCF_001594115.1 Trachymyrmex septentrionalis
TATCGTTTAATTTAATTGCAAGACTTCTAAAGATTTACTTCTTCCCAGTAATTTAGTTTGCTGTTTAATCTACCATAAAAAAAACTATGTTGTCTTTAGTTTTTATCAATGTTATCATAAATGCTCTTTCCTTGAAATATTAGGATTACGTAGGAAAACAATTAATGATTCATTTAGAAAATGAAAATTATATATATGATGTTCTACAATATTCGCGTTTTTTATCATAATGATAAATTTGTTAATCAATTTGAAATTCTTTTTTTCTCGACGAAAATATTAAAGCATTATTTGTGACAATCGTTTAATTTTGGACGTTACATATTTTTGTAAGCCTCTTCATAAATAAAAGTTTTTTAAAGTATAAAGTCTGAAATTTAATTAAAAAAATAAAATTTGTGTCCGCTGAGTTCGCAAAAAATCTTGATTTTATTCGGTTTATCGTTAATTAAAAATTATTTTTAGCCTTTTATTTTTATATTAAATTTTTCAGAAGCAATTTTTTATTTGATAGAATTATATTTTAATTCTTGTTACGTAAAATGAAATTTAGTCCATTTAATTTCCATTTTAGTCAGATAATTATAAGGACTTAAATTGTAAATGTAATGTACACGTTAAGGAAAAATATGAAGATAAATATAAATAAGTGTGGAGTTAAAAACAGATAACACGAAAATAAATTTAAAAATACTAAAAGAATTGGAAAATTATCAGAAACAAAAATAATTTAAGTAGATTAGAATAGACATTAGACATGGTTATTTCGATTTCATTTTACTGTTCCTATCTCTATGACTAAAAATAAATTATTAATAACATAAGTATATTAATAATTATCGATAAGTATTTATTTTTCAAAGTGGCGCAAGACCTTTCATAATATAAGACTGTAATAACTGCACAGCTCTTATAGACACATGCTTAGTTTATACATGTAAATCCAGGCACTTAATATGTGAGTACTAAACTCCAATTAAAATTCTGTTAAGAGTATTCTTAATCAATATTTGCTTACGTAATAAAAAATCTTCTGTTTTTAACGGTCAGTTGTATAAGAATTATGAATATTTGAAGGAAGAAATTGATTCTAACTTGGTCTCAAAGAATTTGAAAGAATAGCCAGTGGTTTCGAGACATCTACCGTAATTGTTTACGTAGAAAGTTTTGAGAAGTTAATAAGTATTTAACGTGCTCATAATGATATGCATTATTAGGATTTAATCAAATTCGAAAGCACTTGAAATGGCGCACTGAAAGACGAGAGACGGGTTTGTTTTTAAAAATCTTGCAAACATACAGTCAGATGGAATTAACAACTATATTTATAAAATATTTATAAAATGAATAATAAAATAACATAGAAAAGTACAAAGGAGTAAAAGGAATTTAACAAGGGTATCCAATACAAGAAGCACTCAAAGAAATTTGCAGATTAAAAATGCATTATCAGATACGATACAATCTCAGAACTCTAAAAGAAACTATTATAATTATTATCAGTTCACGGATCGAAACATTTATAAAATATATAGAAAAATACAAAGGAATAGAAAGGATAGAAATCTGATAGAGTATTCAATACAAAAAGCACTCAAAAGAATTCGCAGATTAAAAAATGACATTCAGACATGATAAAATTTCAGAACTAATATCGATTATCACTTCGATTTTGCGATAAAAGATTTTTCTCTCTGCCTTTTTCCCCGTTGCATCGTCCTAATATTCCGTGTCTGGAATAACGTATTCAGGGAGATTCGTAGGCACACACACGTTCTATCAGATATCGAGTGCCTCGTCCTTGCGAGCGACCTGCACGCCCTAGGGTCGTTCCCTTCGGCCGTGAGAAATTAGCGACAGCTTTTACGCAGTGAAGCGCACGCCGCATAGACTTATTTCCTCATTAACACGTGTCGCGGCGTCGTCAGAATGATGTCAGTGCGTGCACGTGTCGCACGCCGACCGTCTATAC
>NW_017306160.1:184355-185562 GCF_001594115.1 Trachymyrmex septentrionalis
CGCATAGACTTATTTCCTCATTAACACGTGTCGCGGCGTCATCAGAATGATGTCAGTGCGTGCACGTGTCGCACGCCGACCGTCTATACAGGTCGGCGCGTGTACGGCCGATATATACGCGTGTATGCCGTGCATTACCGGGCACGGAGGCATTTGTTCCCGCATCTCTCTCTAATAGAGCGAGCGTATGGGACAGAATGACGTAAGACGGCCTTCCACGTGCCCGCCCTCGTGTCGCGTCGCGCCGTTGTGACGAGTCCGCGCGTGTATCGCTCTCCGTGTAACCTTAACGCTTTAATCAAGTTTTTTCCATGAATTTACTAGAATTATCGCATACGTTGTATCGTACGTCATGCAGCGTGATTTTCAGCACTGTCGGCGGAAAGCGCAAAATAGATGACTCCGAACGTTCGGCTGCCTGGCAGCTGGTGCGCGCGCGCGCGTGTGTGTGCTCGTTAATCACCGACACGTGCCAAAGCTTGAAAAAAGAATCGTGTTTATGCTGACGCGTCGGTATGCGTTACTGAAAGAAATCGTAAAAGAGATTACGTATGCGGCAGTTGACTGGCTCGACTATTTATCTGTTTACGATGAGGGGGGGAGGGGAGGTGGAGGGGGAGTACAAGGAAATTCGCTGTCGTCATCATATGATGGATATATTTGGTTCGATAAACTACGATTTTATAACGAAACGCTATTATAGAATCTGAAAGATTCGTAGAGATACATATCTACGGTAGCAGATTTGAAATGGAATGCAGACTTTTAGAAATAAATCCTTGAGAAATGTTTTAATACATGTAAAAAGATGAAAGGTTGAAATTATATTTCACGATATTATATAAAATAGACTTTTGTGTACACAATTATGAAATTCATTCTCTGCATTTATTAATATTTCGACATTTTAAGGCGGTGAGAATGATGAATAAAGAACTATTTTTAACGTCTTCCATTCTAGTATCTCGAAGAATAACTTTAAGCTTTGAAGTGTATATTTCTTGGACGTGTGCGTCTCAAAGAATATATAATTCGAGAATTAGTTATTTTTCGAAATATATTATATATATTTCATTTTTTGTATTAAATTAAAAATGTATTTTATATAATAAAATAATATATGTATAATTAAATATATAAATATATTATATTTATATATAAAATATATGTATCTACATATAAGTTTCAAATATTACATATATAATTT
>NW_017306160.1:185971-204629 GCF_001594115.1 Trachymyrmex septentrionalis
TATATTTATATTGTTGGTAAGAAAGTAATTGCGGTTTTTACTGATAGATGTCTTTTAAAAAAACGCGATGACTTTTTACTTAACCTAATATATATATAAAATATGTATATATTTATCACATTTTATATATACATTTGAAGAGTATTTATAATATATTATTTGTAACAATATATAAAGTAAAAAGACAATTATATATATGTATAATATATAATTTTATAAACACGTAAGAAACGTAACAAATGAAAAAATAATATATACACATACATACATAAACGTGATAAATAAGTACGCATGTAACAAATACAAGATTACGCGAAGGGGCTGTAAAAATTAGACACGAAAACCTTGGAAAATCTGCAGCAGCATAAATAATTGAGAATGAAAGATGCAGATGCTCTTTACCTGCTCTTTCCACGCATCTATGTGTCAAGGACTCCTTGTATTTATTTATCACATGTCATATACGGTCTCGGTTGCGCGCGCGCGCGCGCCCACGTCACGCCTCGCACGTGGAAGATTCGAGGTCAAAACAATCTCAAATATATACGCGTCGCGCCACGAGTGGGAGTTGTGAGGCTTTGGCATTATTTCGGTGCAGGCACGTGCAGTGACGTTGGCGGTAATCAGGTCATCGCCTGCATCGATCGCGTCGGGGTAGGGAAGGGGTGGGAAGGGGAGGGGAGGGGGTTGCTGCTGCACGCGCGAGAGCGGCGGCGGCGGAAGGATATCCCACGTGCAGGACACATAGGTCATCATCAAAACACCGGATGTTATTCCGAAATCAATATGGATATTAAGAGACGCGTCAATTCACTAATGACGCCGTTCGATGCGTGTTTTGCGGAAATTATAATAATAATGACAGATCTCTTACTGTTAGTTTTTACGATTGTACTTTCAAAAGTGACGATAATCGTCCGTAACCAACGCAATATATATTCATGCATAATCATGCATGATTCTCTGTAAATTGACAAGTCTCCAGTCAATAACTTGAAGATGTATATTTTTAACACTTTTATATTGTTAGATATGCATTGGGTACGCATGAATAAAATTAAGATAATTGTGCGAATAATATGTTTTGCTCATTTTACAAATATGTAATGTTTTTACTACATGCATTTATAAGGTGCGATTACACCACGTTGTTGTTTATAAAATTAAGTTGTAGGAAAAAAATTTTGTTAAACTGTTACATTTTTTTATAATTATTTTGTGTAATAAGAGTTTAGAAAAATTACTTTTATTATTTCTATCTAAAAAAGATGATTTTTTTTTTAAAGAGAGAGAAAGAAAAAACAATATATGAAATAATGGCCCGGGAAAAAATATTATATAAATGGACATATTTTATATATAGTTATATATAATTCTATATAAAATATGTCAATTTTTTATATAATTATATATAAAATATTTTTTCCCGGGGCGATATAAGGATATTACCTCTTTGCCGATGTAGATTTATTCTAAAACGCTATTTGATCGCTGAAAACAGAGAAAAAAAAAGAGAGAATTCCGAACATATTTAGAATATAAATATCTATAAGTGACGAAAGAGGAAATATACTCATATCATTTATACAATTCTACGAAACGATCGAACAGGTTCTAAAAGATATTTGCACATCGAGAAATTAAAATAATAATTATGGTAATTTTATAATAAATGTGGTATTTATAATAAATGTGTTATAATAAATGTTATATTTTTTGTGTGGAAAATATTATACGTTTTATAACATTCCGTTACGAAATTTGTTGAAAAAAATTTGCCCTTTTTTAATAGCGAATTTTACAAATAGCTTTTAGCTTTTAAGCCTGTCTCGTCTTTTTGCTGTATGCAAATATATCATTTCGATTGTATAAATGAATACTAAAACAACACTGACATAATATTTGTCGAAGCTTTAAATCTCTACATTACGGACGGACTGCTATTCTTGCTTTTATTATACTGTTTTACGATATGTCTTTATTGCAGTCTTTACTACAGTCTTTACTACGAGATGTCTACTGCAGTAGTCAATATCGTAAAACGATATTTACTGCTGTGATAAAGACATCACACTTGCGAAACGAACAAAACGTGTTATTCGTAGTGAACCGGTAATGCAGAATTCATGTTTCAGAATTTTCGCACCGAGAATGGCGCCGACTGTTTGCATAGCTGAGTTTCCTACGGCCATGGGAACCACTGTTAGCTCGCGCATCCGCTACCGACGAGGATCTCAAAGCGGCATGAAACGGCGAAGATTCGCGTTGGAACAGATGCTGCGAACCGGGACGATCGTTGAGACGCTCTTACCTCCTCGTGAGAATTGTGAATCGCGAAGACTCGACTATCCGGACACGATATCAGACTGTTCTGTCGTGGATAGAAGCGCGGAATACGCGACAAATGTTGATGAGGATTACAAGAGACTTGTTGCCGAAAGAAGAAGAGGTAAAGAATTGCTAGAAATTCGAAATTGCGAGATGTTATGTTAGGTACATGTTTTATCTCTCAAACTACTTTAGACGGTTATTTTAAAATTTTCTCGAATCCTCACGAATCTGACCACGAGATGATTCTTGCTAAACATACTTTTAATACGAGTCATCGAATCAAGCAATTTCCGCTATGGTAATTTTTCACGTCGCGTCGGGTCGCGCGTGGCAAGTATTTTCTCGTAAATTAGCTCGGAACGGAAAGACAAATAATATAGTTAGCAAATATACATTTTAAGAGGAAGGGTGTACTTAAAAATGATCAATGTATCAATTTTTTAACAAAATGAATATAAAAGACTACTTATATATTATATATTTATATATTTATATAATAAAAGAATACTTGCCACGCGCGACTCGACGCGACGCGAAAAATTATCATACATTGTTTTTTCGCACGTATATCTATTTTGAGCTTTTATATATATCTTATTTTGAACTATAACAGATTTTATGAATATATCTAAAGTGTAAAACAAGAGAATATATTGCCTTTGCTCAAAAGCAGACGATGAAGAAATAACTTAAAAAGTTTATGTGATTTTTAAATTTTATTCGCGCTTTAATAGCTTCTATTTGTAATCTTGACTTAAAATAGACAAAGAGAAAGAAGAAAAAGAAATGATTACAAAGGATTCAATAAGATTATGACTAAATAGATATGTAAGCAAAAATATTAAATAATTAGGCATTTCTATACATTACTATTATATATTGCAATAATTCGTAGGTTTAACTTCAAACCTGCTGTGTCATAACGTTCTTTATTTTAATTGCTTGATAACCAGGGAAATAACGTGTTACTTATAATATCGATTTTTATCTTTACTTTATTATAATAAGCCAAAGTGATGACATTGCGAATTTTTTATTATAATCAGTCTCGAAATGGAATAAGTGTAGTAAGCCTTAAGCCTTAAGGAATTAATCAATTACATTCGAATGTGAGAAGAATATTCGACTATGATTAATTAATTTCTTAAGGCTTACTACATCTATGGTATTTTTGGGATTATTGTTAACGCCAGGATTTTGGAAAAGTTACTTTTGAAAAATAATTTCCTATTGCACGTTATTTATTGAAAAAAGTAACTCGTTACTTGTAATGCGTTTCTCTTTACTCGTAAATATATTTTTCAATAACGCGTAATGCTAATTTAGTTACTTTTTAAAAATGATTTTCCCAACTTTAGCGTTTGGTTAGTTATCATTACCGTCATAAAAAATTGCAATGTCATTATCAAATTATTATTATAAAACATTACATAGAAGTAACGATGTTATATACATATTTTCTATCCCTATTGATGGTATTAAAGCTTTTAAGCTTTTTTTCCCTTATCAATTTTTTTTTATTTGTATATACTTTTTTCTCAGGAAGCATTAAACAAATCTTTTATAATAAATTTTTATAATTTTTAAAAAATTAATCAAATTCTTATGATGTTTTTCAATTTCGTCAGGAATGAATGGACTATGATCCATCACACAGTTTTTAATTATAAGAAAATTATAATTAAAAAAAAAATAATAAGAAAATATATTGATATTCAGACATATTAATTCAATGAAAAAAAAGGAATGTAGAGATAAATAATTATGCTCTATGATTTATGAGTATTTACACCTTTCTAAAGCAAAGTTTGCAGTAGATGAGATTCTTTCCTCACGCAGAATGAGATCCTCGTATAATCCTTATAAATCTCATATTTATTCAAGGGATTTATCTCATTTCGCATGCGTTATTTTCGATGCATTTCTGATACTATTCTCAATCTTTCTCGCAGATCTCTTGAGCATTGTCGTGCGTACGATAATACTCGTACGACGCAACCGTATCCTTCAGAAGCGTTTGAATGCGTTGCGGGCGGAAACACGAAGGTTTCTCCGTTCTGTATTAAATAATCCAGAAAATCAACAACGAAGGTCGCAAATACCGTTACATTTGGAGGATTCATCATCTACGGAGAAAATCGTCTCGACGTTATCGCCTCTACTTCCTGCCGATCCAACAAAAAATTCATTTCAAATCACCAGTTGCGGTAATCGTGATCATCCCAATGACGAATCAAGTTCGTCTGATAAATCCGAAGCGAGCAGGAGTGAATGTTGATTTTTTAATACCCGGATATTGATAACTTCTCAACTGGCATGTAAATAGGCGGTGAGTCATTCAGACGTTCACACCTATTTTACGTATGTAGACAAAGAAGTTTAACTTTAAATATATTTTAATATACTTCTCTTCGGGAGAATACATAGATTCTTCTCCTGCTCTACATAATATATAAAAATAATATATAAAAAACTGATTAATATTTCTGATAACGTTACTCTGCAAAAATCCCGAGTGTCTAAAAGTATCATTAACTTTCATGAGTTATTCAGAGTATGAATAGGTATTCCAGAATTAACTTGCAACATTTTCTTGTAACATTTGAGTTTGTTGGAGAAATGAGCATTATTCATTTCCGAATTATAAATTTGAAAATTAAAAACTTCTCTCGAAAATTAAGCTTTAAAAGTTAATAAGTGATGGGATTTGCAATAAAATTAATCAATAATTATATATAATTATATTTGTCGCATTAGTCAAGTAAATTTAACAGAATTTTTATTTGAGGCTCGATTATGAAGATGTCGAACTGAGTAAATACAAGGTAACAATATATAACATTACATGAATGTTATAATTCATTCTACTCAACAATGTTATGTAAAAAAAATATGTATTAGATATTATACTTACATTGTTAAGTATAATATCTAATTATAGTAATATTGATGTAATGTTATATTGTTATTTTGCGGGAAATATTAGAATGTGAGGAATTGAGAATGATGATATTTCTCGATATAAAGAAAAAATGATTTTTTGTTACTTCCAATTTTATGAAGGAAACAATGTTATAAATATATCCAGCTTTTATCTATTCTGGTACTCTCTCTCGCTCTCTCTCTCTGCCTTCGTATTCAGGTATTTACAATACGCTATTTAGAGCATCGCAAGACCTGTCTAAACAAATAGATTGCTTGTTTAACAAGTTCGATTCGAAACTTTAGACTAAAAGAGCAATTTCGCTGTGCGCAGCAATTATGTGACATACATTTTCGATTATATGAAATAAAGGAGATTCCAAAGTAATTGCTTATTCTAAAAGTATTCTGAGATCTAGTGAAAAAAACTATTCTTGGACGTTGATATATGTATAGGATGATAGGATTCGATTTTTTCCAACGCAGAAGTTAAATTTTTGCTGTTTGAGATACCGAAACAAATAAAATTGTTACTCTTGAATGATTTCGAAAAACTGGCCGGATGGTAGCGATTAAAAGAAATGAAGTACGTAAGTGTCAAGTTTGGCTACTGCAAGTATAATAATATTATATATCTTTGATTAAACGTCAGATACTCACTAAACGTTTAGATGACATAAACATTAAAAAAAAGTGTTAGTATAATCGCTTCAAGTAATGTAATACGTCAAAAAAAGAACGCCATAATTAATCTAATTTATTAGGATCTCGACAATTAAGCTATCCTTACATGATTTTTTATTAGTAATCGCATTCAATCATTAAAAAAAAAAAAGATAGAATAGATATTATAAGATCAATCTGTTATCTGATGACGAAGTAAAAAACGAATAATATTACAATATGATACGCAATTCGGAAATGTCAATTTAGAAATTAAACATAAAAAAATTTTGGATAATTAAAATACGTTGGATGTTTATTGGTGCATTGGCTTCTAATAATTTCCGTTCATTAGAATACAATAGAAAAGTTGCGGAAAGTTACAATGCGATACTCAATTCAGAAGCGTCTCCTCAATTTATAAGTTAAATATTCAAAAGAACTTTGATCCCAAGTAGCACAGCACTTATATGCGCTTTTTTAGTGCTTTTTAAGCGCTGTATTCTATTTGGGATGTTAAATATAACAAACTTGAATAATGAAAATACTTTGGCTAATTTGCGTGTTGATTTTTAATGATTTCCATTTATGCGAATAAAATAGAAAAGTTGCAAGAACATTATATTATTATTACATTTGCGGGTCGCTCTATTTTTATATTTGTATCATTTGATATTTATTACATTTTGTTACTAAAATATTTTTGAAACTCTTAAGAAATATTAAGTATAAAACATTAGAAAAATAATTAATAACATATGACGGTATCAAATTAAAGAATTCGCTGAATGGAAAATTTAACCGGCTGCGCCTTTCACTTTATATAGACAAAAATTCTAAAAAATAAATTAAAAACTTGCTGTTTAAATTAGAAACCTCTTAAATGACTAGTATTTCAAAATCAGAAGCGATAATGATCTACAATTCTCGTAACGTTTCAAATCTTTGTAACATACATACAATCGTTGTATATGCTTTGGTATAATATATAATCACTGTTAATAGAGTTAAAGTCAGTTGAAAAAAAATTCTCTCGGATTTCTTGATGGAAAATATCGATCTAACAATTTAATTAAACATCAATCGAACGTTCCCTATCGTTGTAATATGGCTGTGAAGTCTGTATTTGCACCCACATTTTCGCATTTTCGCAATATTTTATCTAATTTGCGTAGCTATTTCATCGAATAGACAGCTGCAGAATAGTTCTGCAGCTATATTATAATGCGCAATTTTATGCGGAAATCTTAGTTCAATTAGTATATTTACATGCCAGCTCATGACAGTCAACATAGATAATGACATTTAATTATTAACTTGTCGAAAAATAATTTTTTTTTGAAAAGAAAAAGTTAATAAAATTGATATATACAGAAATTAACACCATATACACATATATATGTATAGTTAAAGTTCAATCGCGTGAATCTTCGATGTTTATGAATAGTTTATTACTTTTCAGCTCGACTATTTTTTGTGTTTTATGAGAAATATAAGCCAAAATCATCCAATTATGCAGCGTATTTAAGAAGTATATGCTTAAGAAACTTGATCAACAATTTGTATGTGATATCCTTTCACTAACTTGATCCAGTTTGACATACAAAGTAGGGAAAATTATTGGAAATTTTCATTTGATAATTTCAATTTGATGATTATTTTACGAATTTAAATATTAGAGACAATGATGTGAGAATAGTATATTTACAAAGAATAAATATTTTTGGTGTTACATTATGGGAGAGATATGTCTCTCTGTAGAAGTTCATCTTGTGCATCTTCTAGATGAGAAGAATATATATCTTCACAGAGAGACGTATTTCTCCTATATACAGGCCAATAAAATAACATAGCCTCCTGCCTCGTTACATATTAGTAAGCGTCAAATTTTTATTACTAGTTTGGCTCGTTACCGTAGTGCGAATTTCGCAGAATTCCGGTATACGACGTTTATCCGAAAATAATGGTCGGATTTCCGCATCAACAGGAATGCGCTTCAACTTGTCTAGCCGCCACAATATCTTTTACAAATAACAAATCCTTATATTTATTTTACGAATCGTGTATTTTGAGACATCTATATAACTAACAAAAATTGAGAAAGCAATGTTAATATCGCATTTAATCTACTTTAGAATTATGTGATATAATCATAGTTACACATACATATATATATTTCAGGGATATAATTAATAAATTTCATACTGAAAATCATGTGATAAATATCCTTTTAGCATTATTCAATCAAACTGTACGCGAATAGAGAGAATTTGTGCCTAAGGTGCATATACGCGCTACTTTCCAATCACTGGAGCAATACAAATATATTGTCTGTGTGAATATACATATATATTATATGTATATAATAGGCGATGATTAGATAATATTTCGATTCATCGTAGTTTTATCGTAGTAGATTATACCTAATAGTTGTCGTAATATTTACTGTATGTATTTATAATAAGACTATTTTACTGTCGCTATGATTACAAAATATTTTATGAATCTAATCTTACATACCGATATATGTGTGTGTATGCGTGTGTGCATGCGTGAGAATAAATCTATTAAAAGAAAATATTTACAAATAATGTCTTGTCATATCATTGTGCTTAATTATTTTTAATATCGCTATCGTAAAAAAAAAATCAAATATTGTAATAAGAAATTAGTATTTAACAGAGCAATATTCATAATTATATCGTATTGCAATATATTTTGTATAACTCGCGTGACTTAAAGATAACAGAGAGAGTATATATTTCGTATATTTATTGTATTCTCCAAACCTCTAATAGAAGAACATAATTTTAAACAATTTTAAATTATAAATTTATATATTACAAAAACAAAGTAGTATTATACATATATAACTTATTTACACCTTTCTTCGTCACTTATTTTAATGCTGCCCATATTTGTAGTCTTGTAACATTATACCATTTTATGTAGTAAAAAAATAAAGACAATTTTACAATCATAATATTTTGTAATTATCACTGATTTATTATTATATATTTTATTTAAAATTTCTATTTAACAATAACTTATATAGATTATACTATATTAAACTGTATAAGATCTAAATCTGCTTCCTGTAAATATTGCTTTCCGATATTTACAAAGTTTTATTTTTTATAAATATATTTGTTTTTGTTTTAAGATGCTATCTGCTATTCTTATTTTTATTAATGAGCTTCCGGTGATTGGGAAAAGAGAACTACAAAGACCCACAATTGGAGCAGTGCCTACAAAAACATATATTTCGTAGCAGTATTTTAAATATAAACAATTAACACATATGTACTTACCATATAAATCAATACTAAAATCCTAGCTAATGGATATCTCCTTAAGAATACTCCCGTTCGAATGCTTATGGCATCCAATGAAGAATAAGCTCTTTTTACTCTTCTAGTAACGCTGGTATCAAACGGTGTTTCCATTAAAAATGTAGGAACTTGAGCTTTTGCATCGTCCGTATCGTTTATATTGTTATACGATATGTTTCTTCGTAAATTGCCTGCAGCATTTCTATATTCATGCTGTTAAGAAGACTATTATTATTAGTATATACATACATACATAAAGCCTAAAAAATAATTTTTAGAAGAAAATATTTTATAATGCTAAATTTTATTAATAAAATTATCAAAATTTAATGTAATAAATTTTATTTGTATGAACAATGTCGCAGAAAATATTCTCTAACAAAAAAGTCGTAAGTTATTATATTTACTTCGATTTTCTCAAGTTGGAGACGTAATGCATTTCTTTCTGTCGTCAAACATTCCAATGCTTGCTGTTTTAAAACCAGAGTTTGAGTAAGAGATGCTATTCTCGAATCCATTTCATTACTCGGCGTTGCTGACACAGACAGCTGCAATTTAAGCCTAGAAATCTCTGAATTCTGCTTTTGTAACTGTAAACTAAATCCATTACGTTGACTAATTAATTCATCTTTCAAGGATCTTATTTCCTAAAACAACATTTTTATTTATAATCTTTTAAATTTATTAATTCACAATAACTAACATCTCACTAGAGATGTAATCTGTGTAGAAATCCAAACAAAAAAATATAATTTACCTCAGAATGTAATCTCATGTCTTCTTCTGTTTCCAATCTTCGACGTCTTTCACTAGCAAGAATCTCTTGATTTTGTAGATTTGTCTCGGCTGACTTTTGTCTTATCTTTTCCAAGTTCAGATCTGCATTCATCACCTCTTCTCTCAACATTTTCAGCTGCTGACACATTTGCTGATTTTCCTCCCTAACACTGTCACGTTCCTGCCTGTGATTTAATACAATAGATTATGTTCATAGAACGACTGCTGCATATTAAACATTAACATTAGATTTGTAAAATACTGATGTTAATTGTACTAACTTTAATTGATTCAATTCCATGATAGTGGCTTCATCCATGGCTGTCGGTGCATTGCTTTTCAGTTCTACTATAAGTTTTTCCTTTTCTTGTAAAGTTTTTAATGCCCTAGCTTTATGCTGTTCTAATTCAGATCTAACTGAGTTTAACTCTTGTCTGTTCCTGTCAATGATGGATTGTAAGTCTACTACTTGCTTTGACTGCTCTAACTTTTCCACTTCCAAGGCTTTCAACTTTTCATTTAGAACTACAATTTCTTTTTGAAAGTCCGTTTGTTTTCCAAGGAATTCATTTTGCTTCTCCAAGTGTCTTTCCAATTGTCTTATATATTTTCGTTTATTTGCTAAATCAATTGGATTATCTAAATTATCTGTTTTCACATTGTTTGACTTTATTTTATATCTGGGCTGGGGATAGAATACATCTAAATGTTCCTCTGCATTGTGTTCTGTAATATAAAAATGCAAAATATCTGTAGAAAATGATGCACTATAAATATATGATATAAAAATTAAGATGTACCATTCTGTATGGTTTCGGTTGTTGGATTATCTAGATTTTCACAATCTAAGGTCTGTACTTCATTACTTGGATACAAATTTGAATTTTCCATATTTACTTCAGCATCTTTATCATCCAAAATATTGGGAATCATTTCAATTGAAACATGAGACGGAGTTGGACTAATTCGATCACTCTGAATCGATAGATCTGAATCTGTGTCATCTGTAGGATGTTCTACCAATAATGATGAAGTAGTTGATGGTGATTTAAAGGATTCCACTATCCTCTTTGGACTCGGGTCAGGTGTATTTAAATATGTAAATAATGCGTCTTCTTTAGGTGTCGTAACGTTTAATAAATTCACCGATGTCAAACCTGAAGTAGGAGCAACATAAGGAATATGATCCGATGATTCCAATAAAGGTGTCTTGGATGTACTATTTAATCTGAATTAAAAGAAAAATATTTTTATTAATAATTTTTTTTATATTTCATATATTTTTTTCATTAGTTGCTTTTCCATAAGGATGTTAAAATCTGTTGAAAGCTACAATAACATTTCAATAAAATAAATTTGGTATTTATATTTTACGTTGTATACAAATAAAGCGAAATGAGAAAATGACACTTCGCGAAGTGATTCATTAATCTAAATATTCAACGGTAATAACCTGAGATTGACATGAACGCAATTACCCAGATTCCGGAGAGAGCCATGTAACTTCTGACAGATGACCCTGCGGTATCTCGTATTTGTCTTTATTTAACACGGCCGCGGTGTTTTTGTCAATTTTATTCAACAAATTTTCTGCCTTATCAGCAAGACCGGACAGCCAAGCCATATCGACGTGAGGGCTAATAAAAAATGTCCGAAGAAATGAAAACTGTGTCACGCGCACACAATGCTCAACCGCACTCCCGGAACCAATCAACCAATACAACAATGACAGAATACTGACTGGTGGCATACGTAGGTGAATGAGACAACGTGTCACTACACTTCCCTGCGCTTATTGCACTCAAATCGCAAAAAGTGCGTTTAATTGCTAAATGCGCCCAATGGCTGCGTTCGAAATAGCATTGATTGATTGTTTCAATGAATTCTATATTCCGCAGTTCTTTTGTGCATAGTGTAATTTTACCCTAAAAATTTCAACCTATCAGAAATCATGTATTATGGAATACGCAGTTTTTGATAGATTAAAATTCTTATTCTTTGTTCCCTATTCCTTGCATTGTGCGCAGCCTCAAAGTAGGCGTAGTTCAAGTCTATGGCACATACAAAAATGTAAGACCGTAAAACGTAATCAGTAAGCAAATTGCCTAATCACGGAGAGAGACCGTAAGACCAGTAGCAAATCCAATCTTACGATTTCCTTACTGATTACGTCTTATCGTCTTGCGTTTATCTATGTGCTCCAGGCTTTAGTCAAGTTGCACACACCATGGGTGCATTTAGTATTACACCGCTCATGTGAGTTCTTACATCTAATTGGCATATTCCAATAGATCCAAAAATATAGACCACACAGGTGCTAGAGCTCACTAAGCGCTCAGTGAGCGATTGTAGTATTAGGTGCATCCAGAAGCACGATTGTTCACTGCTCAGTAAACTCTTGCATTTGATTGGCATATTCCATTAGATTAAAAAATGTAGACCAAACAGGTAAAAAACCTCATTGAGCACTCAGTGAGCGATCGTGCTTCTGGATGCATCCGCGGAGTGTATCCCACATAAGTCCGAATCTACAATAGGTGTTTTAAGCCTTAAGCCGTAAGAAATTGACCAATTATAATTAAATATAAAGAGAATAATTAATTCGTTCATTTTTATGGCTTAAGGACCATTCCACACAAACTTGCATAGCCGCATCAATATAACCATATGCATAAAGAAAATTATCCAATCACATTTCTATCATAAAGACAAACATAAAATATGATTGGATGATTTTCTTTATGCATATGTTTATGCGGCGGCTATGCAATTTTGTGTGGATTGGCTCTAAGGCTTAAAAATCTATTGTAAATCCGAGCTAATCCTTTCATCATGGACTTTAGCGTTTATCATATCTGAATATAGACATATGTATGTACATGATATTGCAAGAACTCTCTAGTCCTTATTGCGTTATCTATCGATTAGCGTAATTGGTTGGTGAAAGATACCCATAAACCTTCTGGGTTCTGGGGATCAATTTTGTATCTTGAAACGAGGTGAAAATTACAAAAGTGAACAAATTTACTAGGTGTTGACCAATGAAATTATTAGTATTCTAGTAAATTCCTTCACTTTTGTTGTTTTCACCACGTTCCAAAATACAGAATCGATTGCCTGACTTCTGAGTATCATTACGTTGCATCTTGCGTTACTAATAAAGGTACATTTATATTTTAGAGGTCAATAATTTGCATTAATGCATATAAATATACAAACGCGAAGATTCGAAGTATGAGTCTTATGGAAAACCAGAACACGCAGATTGCTCTAGATGATCAGTTACAGCGTTTTATCGAGGCTGAGAAGACAAAGCGACACTTCCAGGTTAGTTTCTTGGTCAATCGCGTAAATAAATTTATTGATATTTTCTATTTATACTTTGTACTTTGATAATATAAAAAATATGGATATTAATATATAAATATTTATCAGTAATATTTTTATCATGTGCAACTTCATTTTATTCAATCTCAAATTTATTCATGTACTTGAGAATGTAAATGTCATTATTTATTTTATCTTTATTATTTTCATTAAATTATTATTATGCACTTTATACTATGACTGTGAAGTGATGAATGAATTATATAACCAGATAATATTTTCAGGAATTGGTATATGGTTTAACTGATGTCTGCTGGGAGATTTGTATGGATAAGCCATCATCGCGCCTGGAGCCTAAAGTTCATAAGTGTCTCGTGAATTGCGTGGAGAGATTCATTGATACTACTAATTATATCACAAACAGACTAGAACGAGTTGCCTCAAGTATGCAGTCTGAGTCAGATAACATAGAGTGACGATTCTTAAGGATTATGTGTCAAAGTTTGTCATACATATATTTTAAGAACTCTGTAATATACTTGTACGTGTATTAGATCTACATAAACAATTAGATATGTTTTCAAGCATTCGAGGATTTTTAAGTCGTCACAGGCGTAAGTTCATATTTGGGAGTGTCATTATTAGTAGTGTCATTTTTTTGACGCATTACACACAGCGTAAGCTGCGAGAATGGCAAGAAAATGAAATAAGGATGCTGATGGAAAGGACAAAGAAACGACAATACTATGAGAGCACAGAAAGATCGTGTAATCAAATGATATCGAAGCTTGTGGTGACTTTGAGAAACTCTGTGGTCAAAGAAAATGATACAGAAGTCATTATAAAACAACTTAAAGATGGCTCTGCTGATAAAATAACATCTTGGGTTCAATTGAAGGTATTAGCAATTGCGCGACCAGCCGTAATAATTTATTCTTACACGATGCTAGTTACATTTCTTAGAATTCAGCTCAATTTAATTAGCGGACATATGTACAAACATGCACAGAATACGAATAATGTGGACAATGGGATTATTGGCACAGAAGTACAAAAGAGATACATGGCTCTTTCCAAATATTTTATAGATGAAGGCATTAAAGATTTGAGCAAGTTCATACAAAATAAAGTTAGTGAAGTCACAGCTTCATTGTCTCTAACGGAGCAATTAACGTTAAGAGATTTAGAACAAATTTATTGGGCAATTATATCTTCTGTATCTGCCGACAATTCGAAAGACCCTGTAAAAAATTTCACTTACTACACATTGCAACATGACATTGAAAACAGCGATACATCTGTCTATTCAAAACTAAGGGATCAGATGCTAGACGTATCGGAGAGCGAAGAAGTACAGGATTTAATGCAGAAAAATATCAGAACTGGATTTGTTTTATTAATGGATCATATATCTGCATACTTTAGTGAACCTTCCAAAACTAACAGTGTACAGAACAAAGCATCGTTTTCAGGAGAAGGATCAAATACTGATAATTCAATTTTAACAAGGAGAGAAACCACAAGTGATTTCAATGGATTTGTAGATGTTAACAAAACTACTATTGCTTTAGCCAAGCTTATCCCTATTGTGAATGTACAAGTTCCAGATAATCCAATTTCGGACGATATAGCAGAGAATTGGCTTCAGCGTCTGATATTCAATAATGATCTTAAAACACTCGGGGCTAATCTTTACGAAGCAGTTTGCTAAAGTTAATTGTGTGTCAATATTTTGGAAATTAAATGGGAGTATTATTGATTGCATAATCAATATTATTGACAGAGCAGTCAGTAATCTTTTGCAGCAGATATACAATTTACTTGAATCTCATATAGATTTCTTTGTATATTCAGATTCAAGGGGGGTATACAGAAAACTATTTATTTTATATATTTTTAGATTAAAACACATGGTTGACGGTTTCATTATATTTCCATTAATGTTATACACAGGTATATAATTGTCAGATTTTCAACGGACAGATGCTTATATTTTATGAGGAAATACTGTAACGAAACAACACTGTAAAACAATAGACGATTATTAAAAAATTGTTAAAAAACGGCATTGCTGTTACTCATATAAGATATGTATAAACAAGAATTTGTTTTTAATTAAATTATAATTTAATAATGGTATAGCATTTTTAATATCGTAATTGATAATACTTTCATATGTATAATAAAATTCATTGTTTTAATACAGTAATAAAGTTTTATTGTTCTTTAATCTTATGAATGAAATTTTTATGTTTGTATATGTTAAATACATTGCTTTCGCTATTTGGTTAAAATCGCTTATGAAAGAGTACAATAATATATTATCAGTATGACTTTGAAAAAATTGCAAAGTTGATTATTTCCATAATTTCTTGATTGACATGTTCTTCTCAGAATCCTTTTGCATCACCTTTGCTACAGCCATCTCAAAATCTTCTTGAGTTACGTGAACTCGACGTTCTCTGAGAGCATACATTCCAGCTTCCGTGCAAACACCCTATAATATAAATAATATATATTATTTGCATTGTAAAGTATAAATTGCATATAAAAAATTTGATAATTTCGATTTTTTTTATTATAAAAATGAAATATGAAAATAATTCTCTAAAATTCTCTATTAAAATTTAAGGTAGAAGAATAACATAGATCCTTATATTTTAATCTATATTCTTTTTTTTTAGGCTTAAATTTTTGGAGTAAAATAATTTGTTAAGAGCAGAGAATCAGATTTTATTTGATATTTATTCTATGATAATTGTATGATGAAACTAATGTAAATATATATATATATATATATATATATATATATATATATAATTTTTCATTACCTTAACTTCTGCTCCTGATGCACCTGGCATAAGTTCAGCTATCTTTCTGAGATTTATACCACGTGTCAAATTCATTTTTCTAGAATGAATCTTTAAGATGTCCAATCTAGCCTCTTCATTTGGAGGTGGAAATTCTATCTTACGATCGATACGTCCGGGTCGCAATAATGCTGGATCTAAGATATCAATTCTGTTTGTAGCCATAATAACCTTTATGTTTTTCGTTGCTTCAAAACCATCTAATTGATTAAGCAATTCTAACATGGTACGTTGTACCTGAAATAATTTACGATATAATTAGACAGATTAAACTTAATTATATTCATACTATATTCCATACATACTTCACTATCGCCACCGGATCCAGATTCAATTCGGGAACTTCCAATGGAATCGATTTCATCCATGAATATTATAGACGGTGCATGTTCTCTTGCCATGACGAAAAGCTCACGAACCATACGCGAACCTTCTCCAATAAACTTTTGAACTAACTCAGATCCAGATACACGAATGAAGGTGCACTCGGTATGATGCGCGACTGCTCTTGCAAGTAAAGTCTTGCCGGTACCTGAAAAATTTTGCATTGTCATTACTATCAAAGATTATGATAGACAACTAAAATAATTATAATAAAATATAAAACGATTTTATATATATACGTTATAATACTGTTTTTTTTAGTTAAACTTTTTGAACAATTCATCTCTTTCTTCTTTTCTTTTTCGTACTAGAGAGAAAAAGAGGAAAGATGAACTATGTAAGTTCAACTAAAAAAAAACATATATATAATAAATTTGTTACCTGGTGGTCCATATAGTAGTACACCTTTAGGCTGTGCAATTCCAAGAGCGTCAAACAATTCTGGATGCTTGACAGGCAATTCTATGACTTCTTTTATCTCCTTTATCTGTTTATCCAAACCTCCAACCATTTCATATGTAGAATCCGGCACTTTCTCTACCATCATAAGAGAGACGAGCGGATCGACTTTATTTGGTAGTATTTTATGCAGAGTATAACTTTCATTGCGCAGAGCGACACGCGAGTTTGGAGTCACATCATTGATGTCGATGTTCTTATCTATATCCACTACAAATTTGCCTTCTGGATGTACTTTGACTAAGACTTTCTTCTTATCCATGGGCTTAACTACTTCTCCTACATAGGAACCCTGTTCTTGTAGGAGTTGTAACTCTTCCCGTAACATGCGCACTAAAAAAAACAATTAAAGATATTGTCTTGTATAATTAAGAGAGAATATGACCGGTATTCATAGTCAACTCTTAAGAACTCTTAAATACAATCTTAAGATGTATAAACCAATCAAAGAGCCATATTAGCAGGCTTTTATACAGCAATGACATTTGTATCATCAAAGTAAAATAGTTACCTTTCGCATTGAGTTCATTACGCTGCGCTTGCAATCTCCTTAAATTTTGACTTTTTTCAGCAACAATTAATTGTAATTCCTCAATCTTCGTAATGTAATATGGTTTAAAGCCTTCACCTTTAGCATTCTTCTCGTCGATATCCATCTGAAAAATTTCAGAATGTTCAGATAAGTAAAATATTTTCAGTCGCTGGCATAGTAATAAAAATATTAAACATTTTCCTTACCCTATTTGTGAGCGTCATGATTGACAGCACAAGAACGAATGTTTCGCAGATAGATATTGAATATACTCTTATTTAGTAAAAGAAACAATGTCGGCACGACCTAACCTTACTTGCTCCAAAAATCACTTGTCACTTGTCATCTTCTTAGCCGACATTAAGCTCGATTCATATAACCAGCAATTTGCAGTTCATCTTTCATTTGTGAGTTCATACTCACATAAACAAAAGGAAAAATCCTGCGCACATTAGAAAAAGGCTCTGCGCATAATAGAAGGAATAAGGAATTAAGAATAAATAATAAATGATTTTAACCTATTAGAAATTGGATACCTCCGGAATATACGATTTCTAATAGGTTGAAATCGTTTATTCTTTACTCCTAATTCCTTATTCCTACTATTGTACGCAGGGTCGAAATATTAGCAGGAATCAATATTATAATTTCGACTTATCAGGATCTAGTTACATTGAAATATATAGTTTTTGATGGTTGGAATCTTAATATTTATTTCTATTCCTAGTATTCCTCCCATTGTGTTTAGGTTTGAACATATCAGAAACTGTATTTTGTATGTAACCAACTGTTGGCCGGTATTCATAGTCAGTTCTTATTTCAAGACCGCTTTAAGTAATGTTTTAAGACACTAATGCGACTCTTTGATTGGTTCGTAACACCTCAAGACAGAACTTAAGACGATCTTGGATATAAGAACTGATTACTGGCCTTTGATAGGTTAAGACCTTAGGCCGATATTTAAAGTTGATTTTTATTTTAAAGCCTATTCTACAATAGTCGTAATCGTAGTTGTGATTGTAGTTGTAAGAATTGACCAATCCCAGTCAAATATTCTCCTC
>NW_017306160.1:204729-215485 GCF_001594115.1 Trachymyrmex septentrionalis
CCGTAGTTGTAAGTGATTGTAGTTGTAAGAATTGACCAATCCCAGTCAAATATTCTCCTCACATTCGACTTGATTGATCAACACTTACAACTACGCTTACGACTATTATAGAATAGGCTTAAGATCCTGCATTATAAGGGTATATCCATACAAACTTGCATAGTCGCATAAACGTATGCATAAAGAAAATTATCCAACATTTTACGTGCGTCTTTATAGGAAAAATCCGAGTGGATAAAGCGGGGAATACAGGCTCTTGCATTACATTTGTGAGGCACAAAAAAATAAACCAGTCAAAGTGCTTTATTTTTTTTCTTTCCGTGAAATAAAGGACTCTGATTGGTTTGGTCTGGCTGATTTCTTATGCCTCGTGTTTTATAAATACGTTATGTAACAGTCTGTGCTGTCCACTTAATTTTCTTTCATAGACTCTTGCATAACACATAACACATGAGATATAAGAAATTGAATCAGAGTTCTTTATGTCATGGAAAGGAAGGAAACGGAGAACTTTGATTGATACATTTTCTTATGCATTACGTGCTATGCGTAATGCAAGAGTTTGTACTCCTCGCTTTAGTGGCTGCGTTTAGCACATTTTAGCAAAAAAGACTACGTTTACACGATTTGATTTACGCTAAAGTTATAATATTGACATTAGGAAACTGTGTGTGGTGTATGGCCAATCACAGTTATTCTATTCTTCAGAGGAATAACTATGATTGGCCAGTTTTATAACATCAATGTTATAACTTCAACGTAAATCGAGCTGTGTAAACTGATGTAAACGTAATACACATGAATATACGTCGTTGATGCAAAACGAGTCGTGCATCTATCTCAACGATATTTCCGTGGCATAAATATGTAAATACAGTATGGCCGAAAGAAGCGGAAGCTTCTTTACTTTCCCGGATGGCATTTCATTATGTGATTGAGGAAGCTGTAACGTTTTGTTGTTCAATGTAATTTCGTGGATTCACGAATTCTCGGAACGAAATGACATAAATGGTACCGCCGTGATCTTTCACAGCATATTTCGACTGGTCCGACAAGAATGTCACTCGGTCGCCACTGGTAAGAAAGAGAGACAGAGAGAGTGAGAGGGAAAGAAAGAGATGTTATGTTTATATCTCGGTGAAGTAGGAGGACACATTTGTGAATTCTAAATTCTCGTGGGAGGATGGAATGCAACGAACGGAGACGTCAGTACATGTTTTAATGCAATGCCGCGGCAGGTTTACACCGCGTGCTCTGACATTCCCCTCGTCGACGATGTCAAAGCCATAGGCGCTGCCATGGACACGGACGTGGATCTCAGCAAGGGTGAAGGGTGCGAGACTATTCCGGGTTGCTCTGGCTACTCTAGCATGGTGCATAGTAAGAAGGTCATTAAGCATGCTTTACGACAGCAAGCCAAACGGCGTAGGAAGAATACGACAATAGCGGCGGGTAATTCCCGTACGTTGCCCAGGATCGTTGTCAAACCGCTACCGCCACCGCCACCGAACGATCCACCATCCCCAGTTAATAATATGCAACACGTTAACACCGGTAATCGCAAGCCTTTTGATATATGCTATTTGTTCTATCTCTACTTTTCTTTTTGTTCATATAGAAGAAGTCAATGGAATTCGATGATTTCTAAATAGAGAACTTTTAGAGAGTGGTACAATATGTGTATAAAAAAGTATTTAATTTTACTTGACTTCCTTTATATAATTTACATATATTTATTTAACATTACAACTATATATGTGTTGTAAAATCTGACATATATTAATTTTCAATGTATACCTATAATTCGATAGAACATTAACAAATTGCAATTTATTAATATTTTGTCAGTAATATTAGAAAATTACAAATAAAGACAAGATTTGTTTCCATGTTTAAATGAAAAATTAAAAAAGGAAAGATATAAAGTAGTGCTTTTATATACATATACATATACATATATATATTCACATATGTCTTTTTATTTATATATTACTTCGATATGATAAATTATATGTAAATGTCTCAATATTTATCATATTCATTATATTTTATTCTTGTGATATATTTATGAGAGACTGCAATAGATTTTTTAAGTAATGAGAAAATTTTGATTAGTGTTTGATAAATACATATGTTTTCACAACATTTATTGTAAATAGACAGATTAATATAACAATAACATAATATTCATACTATTATAATTTGAACAAATATTAATTGTATAAGTTTATTTTATTTTCTTCAAATGGAAAATAAAGATTATAGTGAACAGTTTCATTTTTATTTACTAATGTGGTAATCACTCATCATCTAAAATAATTCATGTTTTGTATGAATATAGCAGCGGAAGAACCTGCTGCCACAATGAGAGAAGTTTTGGCTAGTTTACCTGGATTTAGCTTAAAGTCAAGTCGTAGACGATCTACAAAGAGATTGTCTGCAACCGCGCAATTAGAAGCTGGTCTTGTGGATTTGGAATCTCCAGCAAGTATATTAGCAAGTACGAGTTTACGCGCGCTGTTAAATAGGCATACATTTCAAGGCTTGCCTCCACTGTATCAACGGAAGCTTGCACAACTCCTGCCTGCTGTGGATAGACAGGTACTAAATACAATTTCTCAATAATATGTACCAATGAATTATTTGATGAAATTTAATTAAAGAGAGTCATGGCTTATTTCGAGCTTATAATTAGACTGATTTTAAATTAATACAATTATCATAAGAATGTAAATATATATAGTATTTAAAATCTTATGATAATTATATTAATTTAAAGTCAGTCTAATTATCAACTCGAGATGAGCCACAACTCTGTTTAATTTGTTTTGAAAATATACTAGCATTTTCATTCTAATTGATGAAATTTAATTTATGTTATTCTATCTTATTCCTAGGATGCTGCTATCTCTGGATTGAATAATGAATTTTTTGCGAGAGCTTGCCTGGAATGGCGGAAACGTTTAGCAGAAGGGGAATTTACTCCAGAAAATCAGCAACGCCTGAAGATGGAAGCAGAACGAGATAAAAATAAGCTAGATCCATGGAAAGTGAAACATTTTGAACCAATATGGGGAGAAAAGCGAGAGCCTAAACTTAAATCGAATCTCCATTATATTAACGATTCACGTTCTAGTGGTGCAGTAACACGGTCAAGTTTAAGACTTCGTTTGGAATCTAGTGTGGATATTCCTACCGTAGATATTCCTACTGTGGATATTCCCGCCGTGGATATTCCTACTGTGGATATTCCTAACGTGGATATTCCTAGCGTGGATATTCCTAGCGTGGATATTTCTTCATCGGAACATGCTGTTTGTTCCATTGTAATGACAGATGATAAAGTCGATACTAGCTGCAAGACCGAAATAAGCATAAAGAGTACCGATGATCTAGTTAATTCCGAAGAAGTGCAACAAAATTTAATGTCCTTGGATTATAATACATTATCAGATAATGTGACTGATGAGAAACATTTAGATAATTCCATGCAAGTAAATTCCATGGAAGTAACAGAAGATATTCAAATGCATGAAAGTAAAATAGAAGAATCTGACAAGATTACAGATTTTTGCGAGAAACAAGAATTAGTTGAGGCTAGTGATATTGCGAGACAATTATGTCAAGGAGCCATCTCAAATGTGTACGAAGAAGAAACAAATTTTTCCACCAGTGAGAAAAGTTTGCCGCCTGTAGAAAATAACGTAATTGAAGCATCAGAAGAAGATACTGTGCTATTGCCCGATGATAATTCATCACCCAGATCGAGTGAACAGATAGAACGTGCATCGCACACGTCCGGGGAATCAATTTCGCAGCTTTCCAGTGAATATATATCGCAAGCATCTATAGATCAAATTTCTCAGATGTCAAAAGAACAGATTTCACAAATATCTAGCGATCAGATTTATCAAATATCGGATTGTGAAACCACGAGTATCCTTGAAAGTTCATCACCGCAGGATCAAGTTAGGCCCGCGGATATCGTTATAGAGGATACCAGTTTGATTAACAGTGATCAAACTGAAGTAACACAGACTTCCCATGAAAATACAGCGGACAGCGAATCACAAATTCCAGAAGGAATGGAAATCGATAGCGAGACTTTACAGCGTATTCATGAACTTGAGGTAAGAATTTTAATCCCTACTGCAAACGCGCTATTAAGAGATTGTAGATATGTCATTAGCACAATCTCGATTGACTGTAATGTTCATGAAAATAAAAATTAACTATTATTATAATATTGTCAAAAATTTAATTATGATTTAGGTACGAGGAGAAATGCGAGAAATGTATGAAGAAATTTCGGGATGTCCAGAAGAGATAATATATCCTATTCTTGAGGGAATGGAAATGGCTTCAACTAATTCAGAAGTAACCGAGCCTCAAGTAGTAACTGGACAAACTGAAGATACCACGGGAACGGATGTAAATGCTGGTAATGAGGATGAAGCTTTACGAGAGGCAAATAATTACGTCTGTTCTGAAATGTTAGAATGTAGTTGGACAGTGGATCCAACCGTTAATAACATTAATAATAATAACAGGGTAAATATACACATAAATAGTTTTTAACCTTTATTGTACAAAATCGAATCACTAGTGATCGAGCGATTTCTGTTCATGCAAGTTTCTTTGAGTTTTTCAGTAATTATAAATTATACTACATTTTATTATTTTCCAAAATGAAGTTTCAATATTTATTCTAGAAAGTTGAAAGTATGTTGGTAAATTTTTAGAGATTTTTTTAACCATTTTGAATAAGTGAAAAATACGGATTCTAGTGAATCCATGTTTAGAACCTAACCAAATTGTACCTTGTATTGTAAGGATATTAATATTGTTTATACCATACAAATATATCAGTGATACAGTTAATTTCAGAAATTTATGTAAATAAGTCGATATGCGTGTTATTTTGTCGAAAATAACTCAATTCTTAAAGATACAAAATATTAGTTAAGATTTGAATGTAAAACAACCGGGTTGAGTATAGGTAATTAGAGTAAATCGGAATGTTTAAAGACCAAGATAAGAAAAATTAGAATTTAGCATGTAATCACAAATAAGAAGCTCTAAACAGACGATTGGTAATGATTGATTTTTTCTCGATGTTGATTAAGGAAAATAATTCCACTAAAATAATTCTAAAATACTACAATATATTTATATTAAATAAAATTGTAATATGTATAATATAGATCTTGTGAAGTATAAAGAGAGATTTAATATAAATATAAAAAAAAATTATCTTGATAAATTTTGTTTATTTTCAAAAAAATCCAATGTTAACAAAGTTTTATATTAATTTATATTTTTCGTTGCAAAGACGCAAGAGGAGCTGCAGGTACCTTGGCCTTTAGTGGCGGCTGCTCTCGATGGATCTGTAGCGGCTAATATTACGGTAACAACGCAAGATGAATGCAGCGAAACTTCCACAACGACCGATTCTACAACCTCTTCGCAACAGTTTATTAGTGCGGATGCCAATGTGGAATCTGTTAATTGTATTCAATTACCGGTTGTTCAAGGAACCACATTTCAATCAGACTTAGCTATCAACACACCAAGCAGCAGTTGCGTTATGAAGAATTTGCAATCGCAAAGTCCACCGATCATTACATTCCCGCAATTGCAATCTATTAGATTTGTGCAAACGAGTTTTAATCCGGAACAAGAGACATCTTCACTGGCAAGTAATTCTACGATCTCGGCCCAGCTTCAACCCCAGCAGAGTAACACTACACAAGTTAACATGATACAAACGCAAGATACCATTACTCAAATAAATACTCAAAATAACAATGCACGTAATAACGTGAATCAAAACACCATTGCAACGCAAAGTCAAGTACAAAATACTCTCCCGACTACGGTAGGAGTACAATCTCAGAATCGTGCACAAAATGCAATTGTTATTCAACATCAAACTGCTACTTCTGTTCAACCTCGACAAATTTCGGCTGTGCATCAACAACAGCAGCAGCAGCAACAACAACAACAAACACAACAACAGCAGCAGACACAACAGCAATATCCTGGACCATCACTAACCGTCACTGATCGATCGTCACGACCTTCACGTGCGTCTAATCAAGGCAGCCAAAGAGGTTCTAGGAATAGTAATAAAGAACAAGGAAGTAGATCGAGAAGCTCCACCAAAGAGCCTCCGGGTGCTGTCAATTTGGAGCGCAGCTATCAGATATGTCAAGCGGTAAACTAATTTAGTATTCCATTTAGAATTATATGCGAGTGTAATAAAGATATGAATTTATCGGACATGCGATGCGCAATTACATTGATAAATGTAGGAACACTGATATTATTTCAGGTCATACAAAGTTCACCGAATAGAGATCAACTAAAGGCCCATTTAAAACCACCGCCAAGTTTACTTGCTAGAGGAGATGGTGCATTCACAACCAGCAAATCTGGTGGTCGCACCCTGACGACGGTTAAACCCCAGAAAACGCAGCAAGCGATACAACACAATAAACAAGCTCAAAATAAGACGCAAGCAGTTATGCTGAGACATGTATTTGCATCGGCGCGTCAAGCTGCATCAACGGAGGTATTATATAGCATTTATTACATATATCAATTATTAACATAGCCATTTAGATATTTACTTGTGCTGTTTTCTGTACGTATTACTTGCCATATCAAGAGTAAAATATACTAATATCAAATCTTTTTCTCTTTTTGTGAATCTAACATTGTCATGAAACAAATAAAGAAAGTTTATTAATACGACAATCTTATAATAAACGAGACCTGATGCAATTCTACTAAAATTATAATAAATTTTACGAGAACAAATTAACGAAATACATCACAGTAAATAACACTATAAAAACATATATTGTACTTTACTATAAATATATCTTTCATTTGAGTTTATATCCTTTAATATTACTCTTATCATATGAAATATATGTACTGAATATCTTGACGTACACGCATACTATTTTATTCTTTTTTGTGTGTACAGTGCTAATCTCGCGGGTCTCTTGTGATGATCTCGGTATCATACAGGTACCTAAAAAACAAGTCTTTACATTAGTTTTGGGTTTCTAAACGCAGTAGAGATAGTGCGACTGTAATTATCAGATGCAATGACGCAGCAATGATTTGTACAATGCTACAAAAATTTATAAGTCTGACAACAAAGATGATGATGAATAAACGTACTTACGCAAACAGACTTAGAATGCTAATTGAAATGTTATTTGTTTAATATATTTCTATTGTCAATTAAAAGTAGCTTGAACATACAATTTATCAGTTCAAGTTGCGCAAAATATTTGTAATGATTTTCTTAATTAAATTTTCAATGCCTTGTAGGTTACAGAAAGTACTCCTATAGCGCAGCTTGGTTCCACCACCAGTAATGGTCTCGGGCAATATATACTTGTACAAAGGACGGGAGTTGGGGACAGTGCACCGAGAGCATCATCCGCACCTCCATTACCGCCTCAGATTGCAGGAATGGGCGTTGGGGTTCATTTAGTTCGAGGAAGACCGGCCAGTGCTGGGGAGGGTTCCCATCAAGCTGTCACCCTGAAAGCAAGAGGCGCGGACAGTAGAGTGACAGGCGGAGCGGAACCTGGTGCACCCGGCATGATAATTGGCGGCGATCCGCCACCTCCGTGTGAATGTAATATGCGGGGAGCCATGGTAATTTGTCGGCAGTGTGGTGCCTTCTGCCACGATGACTGCATCGGGCCTCAACGTATCTGTGCTACCTGCCTCATACGTTAATTCATCTTCAACTGTTTGTGTATAAAATTAAATCCGTTATAAGATAAGAGTGCTGAGCATCCAAGTTAGTAAACGGAAAATATCAAACATGTTATCGTATGAATTTATATATGTACATACACAAAGACACACGTATATAATATGATATATAAAGGATAAACAAAATAATATAAACACCTGAGAAATACAATGTTTATTAATAAGGGATTAGCCCATCATTTGCTTTTAATACATGTTTTAGAATAGAGTCACATAATGCTTGAATTGTTGCCAATGTAATCCTTTAGTAGAAGATCTTTCAATTGTATATATAAATGATATTAGAGGAGAAAATTTATTTCTCACTATTTTCCAAAATTATCTTCTGTTCTCCAAAACTTTAATATTTTTTCTAGTCAACTAATCGCTTCATTTATATATCATCAAATCATTCGTAATTTCTTTTTATTTTTAAAGAGTAAAATGAGAATAAGATTTTTTCCTCCAATATTTTCTAAGTTAATTTTCAATTAAAAAATATTCTACATCAATAATATAACATTGCATTGTAGCAGTTCCTATGCTATTTAAACATAACTCTATTCTAACAAAGATAGACTATTAAATTAACATTTTATTAATAAAATAAGTATTTCCTAAGTATTTACATTATTTTGCTTATTCCCTGTATGTATGCATATATACACACATACATACAATGTAATATACTATAAAGTTATCACAAGGTAATCAAAAAGTTCGAACATCTTCTACATAACATTTCTGCAGTTATTGACTAAATACCGTGATCAGCGTTTGCTAATATGTCATATTTTGTATGAGTAGTATTGCATTCCAATTTTCATCTAATTTTATTTATTAATAAATGTTTATTAATAAATACATTTCGAAATTTTTAATTGTACTATACATTAATATGCGTTAAGTTAATTTTATCCGTTCAATTAAAAGAATGAAATAAATGTTTTTAATTGCCAAAATAATTTATTTTAATTTCTTTTGTGAGGTCAAGACTAAAAAATAATAAAAGATAGATTTAATTTATAAGCTCTTATATATGATTTTTTATTTTCTTAATATTGTATTTAGAAGAGGATTAGATTTTGTCGTATTTAAAACAATGATTTTAAATAATTAATTTGCAAGTTAAAACTTGAGCAAATTTTTTACAAAAAGTATGAAAATTTCTAAATTTATATTATAAAATAAAAAATATAAATTTTATAAATTTTGTCATTCTTTTCCTAAGTTTTTAAAATTTTCTATTTGAATTATTATATATCATCATAAATAAATAAAGATTTATTTTTCCGTGTAATTGATTATTTGTATATTAGAAGTGCTCACATATGTTAGAAATGCCTTGTGAATTTAGTATTCCAAAGTAGAAAATAGTAAAACTATGTTTAATAGTTTGTTATAGTAAAAATTAACACTGTAGTGTACTCATGTAAAATTATTTAATTTGAAAATTATAAAATATTGCTCAGCATTCTTATGTAAACGGAAGTCTTTGCAGATTAAGGGTAATGAAGGATACAGTTGTGCGTATTGCAAGATTCAACATTGCTACATTATACATCAAATAAAAAAATAATTAGAGATCATCTTATTTTGTTATTTTGTCCATTATTTTTTATTATAAATGAGTTGATGAATTTGACGAGTATAATGAATTACTAATATTTATAATAAAATTAATAGACTTCTATATAGACTTTGTATGCGAAATTATGTTAAGACAGTTCGTATTATAAGCCTAGCAATACTTACATAGTTATTTAGAATTGATACATAAAAAGATTAATCATTGAATAATTAATTGGAATTTTGCTTCTTTGACAGTGTCTTGAATGCTTTATTACTGTGTTAATTTATATATTATCAATATTTCTGCTATACATTTTTATTAAAATATGCAAACAGAAAATTTGTTAATATTCAATATTCATTGAATAGATACACAAAAAAGTTCTGTGAAGATACTTCGCGCAATGTTTATTTTTTTTTAAATCATCAAACTCTAGTCTGTTTTATACATACACCTGTATATTCTTTCTACATTTATTTATTATGCTATTTATTGATGGCATTTTTTTATAGTTTTTGTATTCTTTATTATATAACCATTGCCATTTTATATGCATGATTATTATGAAAAATATAATTACTTCATTCATAGTCATCTTATTTATTGATAATATCATTTTCATTTATTAATGCAATATAATAATGTAATTCTAACTTCTAATTCCAATATTTCAACTGTATTCTTGAGACCCTTGCTTCTAAAAAGTTTAAGACAAAAAGTTTAATCTCTTATATATCGACCCTTAACACAGTCTTCCACTAAACATCACACTCTATAATATGTATGTTTGTTATTTATTTATTAACACACGAATTTATTTTTATTATAGCTGCATATATTCCTGTACATGTTGATCTCGAAGCTAAATGACGAATTCTTTGTACATGCTCTCTTTTAATCATTCCTTTGGAATATAGGATGATCTACTGAACTCTTCAAGTTTTAATGTAGCTCAGATTACCTTTTGCACATGTATTAGTACATGTTGTATGTCAAACTAATATTGTCAGACATTGTGTACAGGAGCAGTAATATATCATGAGAATGAATAATTGATTAAGATTAACGATTTATTGCAAATAATAAGAGAAATAACTGAATATTCATAATTCTAACATAAATATACATATGTAGCTTGTATCGTTCGACTTTATCTCCCATTTTGTTACGATTATTCCCTAATGTTGTTAGTTATACCGAGGAATGATTTTTTGAGAAATTGCGAAGATCATTAACATAATTTTATCTATGTATGCTCTGTAGTATATCTAGAAATATTCTGTGCAGTACAAATAATGCAGTAATGATCCTTTTAGGATCATTTAAAAATATCGTTTTTGACAGTCTTAGAGTGATTAGTATCTTGAACTCCTAACTTGAATTGGAATATATATATATATA
>NW_017306160.1:215707-271084 GCF_001594115.1 Trachymyrmex septentrionalis
TATTAATTATTTTTAATTAAAATAAGTAAATTTTTAAAAAATATTAGTTAAAATATTTTTAAAAATGCAAGTAGATAATGAAAATTATCTTATTGCATTCATTTAAAATTGGTTTTTTTTAAATTTAATTTGAAATTTAACAATTAATATTAGAAATTTAACTGATAATTTATCAAATTTTCTAGCAAATTTTTTGGACTTGACGCATTTAATAATAGAAAAAGTGACAAAATTGATAAAAAGTGGTATTTTTTATCGGAAATACTTTCGACAAAATGGAAAAATTATGTTCTTCTATTTCGTCGAAAGTATAATATATAATTTACATATAATATAGTAATAATGGATTACCAAAACACTAGTTTATTGTAAGAATTGTGCATAAAATTTGTGTCTGATGAATTCAGTATTTCATTTTATCCATAAGATTTAATGTATTGCAACTTTTAACCAGCACTCATCTTTTACCGAGTTATTTTATTCTGTGCTAGTGCACAGTAAATACATACAACGCGTATATCTAAATGTTTAATGTTTGTATTTTATGTTATTAGAAAATCATTTACTATAGGAGTAAAGAAAGAATGAGACAATAGAAAATGTGAAGATTGGGATTAATGAGATCATGGTGTGCAGTTGCAGCATTATAATACGTTTTATGTACATTTATTCATTATATTCATTCTATCTCATCTCCCTCTCTATGTACATACAATTAAACCCTCACTTGTCATTGTTACGATCACAGATTTCTATAAATCTTCTTTCTAGAAGTCTGTAATTACGGCGGTATAAGGATTTTAAATAATTAAAGAATTTTGAGGCAATAATATGCTAAATCGCAACGTAAAGACGTATTAGAGCTTAAGCTCTATAATTATTTACTCTATCGTATATTGTAAATCAATTATATGTATTTTTCTTTTTTAAAAAACAGTATCCGAAGGAATAGATCTGATAAATCTTTTTCTGTTATTGTCTTCGTAAAATTCATTTTGTATGATTTAACATGTTATCGCCCTGGCTCGTTAACTTAACAAAGTTAAGAAATACGCATTGCATTGTGTCATACTTCTCTTAAATATTTTTAATTATATTACGTATCGATATTGATTATCTGTCATATCATTATGATTATAATGTTTATTTTTTATTAGTAATGATAGCAACTAGTATTACTGCAATTCGATAGAAGTTACTCTGTATCCGTCGCTCAAATGTAAATAAAGTAACATACGTTTAATATGGGGAAGTTGTTTAATGTGCAAGTATATCACAATTAAAGAACGTTCGATACATACATTTTTAATAAATACTTTTGCAATTACGCATCACATATACAATTAAATCGTGGGTTGATAAAGTAATATCTGTTTAATGTGAGAAGTTGTTTAATATGCAAATGTACATTATAATTACAAGGCATTCGATGCGTATTTTGAATAAATATTACAGCAACTGCGAGAAAGGCATCATCTATATATCAAGATACTTTATAACTGTAATACAATTGGCGCCGTAATGTTAACTAATAGTAGGAAGATATAACTTATTACGTTTATTACAATACTATATGAGATATATAGAAATAACCGATTATACATATGTACAGACTTACACTGGGTGTGTAACTATATCATAACATATAAACGGACTGAATTATATATATGCGATTTAAATAAGAAAAAAAGATAATTATTGCTCATAAATATTATTTGATTTTCTTACGAACTTTCGGTACATAGTATAAGTAAATAAATTATGAGTCAAGTTATATCGCGATGTATGGCATTTTACTTATGCAGCCAATTAAACAAATTTTATAACAAACCATTTCGATAAATTGTATTGTTTATATATAGTAGATATGAGTAGATAATTATATATATATGTATATATATAGAAAATTATTTATTTTAATATCTTTACAACCATTTTTAGTATGCAGCATTTTATTACCCACCGCTGCGTTTTGTTATTGGAAATTGCTTGCTTATCTTGTTCATTCTAATTAAAAGACAATAATTTACCTCTCTCTGCAGAAGTTCTATATTTTTAAATAATAATAAAATTAAAAGGGAAAAACATTGCGCGATAAACGGTGTGCAGTTCTATAACAAAAACCTTATACCTAATAATTCAATAAGTTAACAACATTAATAATTCAAATTTTGAAAATTAACCCGCAAATCCGGTTTGTTAACTTTTATGACTTCAATTATCAATATCATTAACTTATTATGTTATTAAAGAATTTTTTCATTATAGAACTGCATACTGTTTATAACGTGCTGATTCTAATGTTTCTTTTAATTTAATTGTTATTTTGAATTATTGGAAATTTTTATTGTATTTGCATTATGTCTATATTTTATTTATGTATTTTTTACCTGCATGCACATAATAGGTCTATGCATTCACAGCTCCGTAAATCCACAATTTTATATTTGCGGATTACAATAAGCATAGACAAAATTTTTCGCTTGATTTTTCAGAACAGCATCGAATTATAATTATCGTACAGTTTTAATATAATATACTAACATGTTAAATAATTGAATTAAGATTGTAGATTAATTTTGAACCGAGCTCATCACTCAAATATGTACATTAATGTAATGTAGTATTACAAGGAATGATAATTATTACGTGCTAACGAGGCTACTAGTTAAAATATTATAAAGTAATGTCGTACATTATTTTGACACATATGTCGAGTTTTTATTCTATACATACCTATAAAAAAAGAACATTTTACAGCTCAATTGCTGTAAAACTATTGAGAATTGGAAATTAAAAATTTATTAAATAAAATCTCTAATATCTACTTACGTCAAAAACATCTAAGTAATTGCATTATTTTGAATGGAGAATCTATATTAAAAAATATTAAGTTTTGTCTATACTTCATCAATTACGAAACATACCGAACTATCAGAATGGAGACGACATCAAGATACTTTCTCTTTTCGAATAAACATGACATTTAAAAGTCATATGAAGAATATCTTTAAAAATATTGATGAAATATATATGAATATTTTAAAAAATTTTTCAATATTTATGTTATTTAAATTTTTCAGTTGCTTAAAAAAAATTGTTCAAGATAAAGTTAGTTTTGTCCCATTCTTAATCTTTCTCTCTCAATCGCTCTGTAACATTATTCACATATATTGAAAAATACTATTACGTTGCAATCCCTTCTTACATTAAAAAAAAATCGTAATTACGCTCCCTTTCCCTCTAAAAACAATTTAATTTAATAATGTACAATTTGCGTATGATATATTGATACGCGGATGCAAGGCGAGATGTTGAAGAAGTAAGAGCTCTCTTCTGAAATTGCAAAAGTATTGATCGAAACATACAATTTTTCATTTAAAACTTTGCATACAGATGATGCGCACAGTTCAGTGTCTATTACAATTATTTAACTTCTCACAAGTTAGACTTAAAAAATTTAAATTATCACGAAGTTAACTTGCTAAATACCATATTTCGCAGAGTCATTTGCATGCAAAGTGTTAAGACGTTAACAATCCACTGAGCACATTCACCGTTTAACCGAAAGGACAGTAGAAAAATAAGAAGAAAACCGTAGAGACAAGACACATTGATAGAGCACACAAGTAACGATATGAAAAGCGTCGCGCTAGTATATTATCTTAATTATAAAGATCGTTACAAACATCTCCACAAGTACACCCGGAGGAAAGTCGATAGGCTTACTTTGGAAATGTTTGCAAAGTTTTAGGATTGTTTCGACGTTCGAAATCGTCGTTGAGAATTATCACGGAACATTTTATTACAAGATTATCTCAAGAAATATCGAGAAAGAAAAATTTATTCAACGATATCTTCGGTTTCCTGTCGGATCGAATCTTTTGAATTAAAAATGAGTTTGTATCTAAATGTAAACTCTATAGAAAATGGAATGAATTAGTATATTTAATCAACTTTCTTTTTCGAATTTCAATGAGAATTGTATCGGTATTAAATTTAGTGATAATTAACAACAATGAACGAAATATTCATTTCTTAGATTAGGAATCGACAAGAAATGTTCGGTCAAGACACCGAGTACACCTTTGTACATTGTACCAGTCAATTTAAAATTATTTAAGTACTATCTATATTGAGAATTTTTTATTCAATATTTAATATTTTTTTATTTGTTTACTCCGAAAATGGTTTTTTTAGGAAAAAATTTTTTTAAATATGATTTTGAGACTTATTCATCTAATTATTAATAGTCCTCATAATAATTGAGCAAGTTTCCTGTTGTCTTGATTGAACTTTCCTAGCGTTTTGTCGATTTCCATGTTGCCATTATATGCACTTTCAACAGCAAGCACGATATTAATTAATAACTATCTCAATCCTGATATTTGTTCTCAGGTTGATTGAAAATTGATGTATATTATCCTTTTCCACTTTAATGTTATCCGGCTGCGCTTCTGGTACTATTTCTTAGTAAAGATTGTAACTGTTGAGCTGCACCCTAAAAGCCAAAATAAAAATGTTAATGACTAATACAATGAGACGATCTTTTCAAATAATTAATTCAATATGTATAGCATAAAAATGTTTAACGATAGTAACTTGAGAATATAGAAGATAAAATGGTTAAAAAAATTTTTAATTTGTTTTCATACTTTATTTTTAATTATAATTTATTATCTAGATAATTGCTTTTAAGTAATATTTTTTTTGTAAAATAACTTTTGAATCTTTGACGCAAACTCTCTGCAAAACTTTATTTGTGTATTTATTTTCGTTATACAGAACGAAATAAAATAAATTTTCAGTAAATTTTCTTATTAGTTAAGAAAGTGAAATTTCATGAAAAAAATGTTTACCGAAATGGCAGCGCCAAGGAATCTGCCTATGGCTCTAGTAGCGGTAACCAGCCCACTACCCGATCCAGTTCCTCCGAAAAGAGGAGGCGGATATGTTGAACTTGGAGCCCATGTCGTAGTCTGTAGTATATTCTCTGTTGGTCTTGGTCTCGCAGAAGGTCTCGATGTCACTACTTGCTTCGCTATGGTGATCGGTCTAGTGGTTGTTGGTCGAGTCGTAGTCGAAGTTGCATCTGGCGTAAGCAGATCTTGACTCTGATCGAGAAGATATACATTACATATATGTCTATCGATATTTTTCAATAAATTATATAAAGAATTTCACAGAATCGTGAAAGAAATATTACTCACTGATAATTGTAATTGTTCTCTAAGTTTTGTTGCTGGCGTTGTGGGTTCTATTCCTTGTTGTTTTAAAAGTAGAGCCAGCAAAGCAGCAGGATTCACTTCGTTAGATGACGATGTTGTGGTAGAAATGCTAGCCTGATTATTTAAAATCGCTCTCAAAAAGGCTTCATCATCCTCATTTAATCGTGTTGTCGCCGAAGTACTCGTTCTCGTTTCTGTTATAAGATAATATAAGATATTATTTATTATGGATTAGTAAAAACTAATAATCGGAATCTAAAGTCAAAATCAGCGATTTAGGAAAATATGAAAATTGTTCTTGGATTTAAAAATGGTCTTTCCATTCTTGACTTTATTGAATTTACAATTTAAAAAATTGCGATTAATCTATTTAAAAAATCTAACAATAAGAAAAATTAATAACTATATAAAAATTGATTATTATTCTTCATTTGAAATCTTGTTTTATATATTTTTACAATCAGTAAAAATAATTATAAATTAATTTAATAATTTCAAAAATATAAGAAGATACATTTGTAGATAATTAACGCTTGATTAGTGAGATATTTTGTATTTTAATTTTCAATTAAATAAATGTAATTGTATATTTTATTAAAATATCTCATTAAAAACGAATAAAAGAGGGAAACGATTTACCCGTTTGTACTGCTTGCAGGAGCGCAGCCAAGAATTTCGCGTCGTCCTCGGATGAATACTTGGACGTGGAGACGTCTCTCAATCTAGGATTATTTAAGAGCGTAGTTGAAATCGTACTTGGCGTTGATGCGGAAATGATATTGTCTGCGAGCGATGTGCTCGAAGCTACATGAATGTCCGAAATATCTATATTTCTTGGCGTCGTTGGTGATTTGATCGAGGTCATTACGTGATTCGTAAGCGTCGACTTGATGATCTGCGCTGGTGCTTGGGTGGAGCTAGCAGGTTTTTGAGTCGCCTTAGTCGTGGGTTTCCTTTTTACAGCGCTTGCTGCAGTGGTTGCGTCGAAAAAGTTATTGCCAAACAACGCTCGCCATAAACCCGAACCAAATCCTACAGACGCTCGAGGGGTAGTAGTTTTGGGTCTGGCTGTCGTCTTAGGCTTGGCAGTGATAACGACTGGTGCTTTAGTCGGTGCGGGTGTTTCAGTATACTTCTTCGTAGATGATGTGCTGCTGGATACGCTTGACGGTAATAAGTCGATTATTATTGGTTCGGAAGACAATCCGAATGACGTGCTCTTTGATGGATTCTTAATTACATTCACATTCGCATTCGAATTCGCGGTTTGAATCGCTTTTGGCGATCTCGTTGGCCCAGGATTAGCCAGTGCAAGCGACAAAATCTACAAAAAATATATAAGTATTAGATTAATTTATTATAAAAATATGTATTAATAAAATAAGAAAAAGAATTCTATTTTCGGTCAAAACGGATTTTGGTTAATAATAAATGGCGGATTTTGGTTAATAATAAATGTTAATAATAAATGGCTTAATAATAAATGTAAATTTTTTAATATATATATTTTTCAGTAAAGTGCGCTCCGATTTGAACTTGAAACATAATATTAGTCGAAATGTAATATTTTGCTTATTTTATGTATTATAATATATTTATGTTAATAATTTATGTTCATTTTACTCACCCTGTTTGCTAATAATTGCTCTACTTCACTTAACGTTTTCGGCGTAGTGGACTTAACATCGTTGTTGTTTTGTAACTATAAAAAGTAAAGAATTTATATTAATTTATATAGTTCATTACATTACAGAAGTATTTTATAATATATCTCGATATTTAAAGGCAGAAATAACTCAGGTAACGAGCTAACAGCATTTATTGCTATTTTAACATCAAAATGACGACAAAATGTCTGTTTGCTATTTGAAAAAATTAAAAGATCTCTAATAATATAAATTGAAAATAAACGAAATTTACCAATGAATTCAGGAAAGCCAAATCCCCGTACGTGCTACCAAAGGGATTCTCCACTGTATTCGCTTGTAATCTGCTTAATATATTATTCGTAGATATTGTCGATGCGGTAGTTGACGGTGGAACTGATCCTATACGTGCTGTTGTATACAGTATAGTGTAAGTACATGAAAGAAGTTTACGAAAGAAGCGACTTTTGCTAGTCAGCCCTGGTGAAAAAATTTCGCTGAGATTATTTCACGTTTTGAAAACATTTAAACGAAATTGCTAAAAATTTCCTGAAATTTATTTGAAATTCTGCTAAAAATGAATTTTTCAACTAAAAATCGCTGAAATTAAACTAAAATTTTTCTGAAAAGTGTTTCAAAATGTGGAATAATTTTAGTGAAATTTTTTTCAGCAGGGGAAGAATAATAAATGTACCTGGCGTTGTCGTTTGACTTGTGGTCGTTGCAGGAGTCGTTGAAGTAGTAGTTGTGGTAGTTGTAGTGGTGGTGGTGGTGATAGCGGCAGTAGTCGTCGTTGGAGTTGTTGTTGGTGCCGGCGTTGTAGTAGTACTAGTAGTAGTAGGAGTGGTGGTACTGACAGTAGTAGTAGTAGGTGTAGTAGTACTAGTAGTAGTAGGAGTGGTAGTGCTGGTAGTAGTAGTAGGAGTGGTGGTACTGGCAGTAGTAGTAGTAGGTGTAGTAGTACTAGCAGTAGTTGTAGTGATTGGGGATGGAGATGTTACTGCAGTGCTTACTATTGGTGTGAAAACTTCCACCATGGAATTTACACGTGACACAATCGGTGCATTGTTTCCGATTGGCTCGTCCTAAAGAGAATATATTTATAAATAAAAAATATAACGAAAAAAACAGAAAGTGTAACAAATATTTAAATGTCATTTATTATCTAGTGTTTTTTAAAATAAATGTAACAATTTTGGGAAATCTATTATTTAATAAAAACTTTTAATATATATTTAATCATATTTTAACAATATTTAAATAATATTGTTTAATTTTTTAAAATATTTTCATGTAATACGCACTAGTTGATTTGATGCCACAGATGCTGTTTGCATAGGTGAGTTGGTAGTGATACCAAATATCTGATCAAGAGGGTCTCTCCAAGGGAAACCAGGAGGTGCTGTTATTATATTACCACCAGATTGATTGTTCAGTAAATTTTCAAAAGACGGATTCGATGATGTAGATGATGCCGTGCCTTCGTTCACAGAAGTCTGACAACAAATTTTTTAATAACTTTGTCATTCTATTTCTATTTTGTATTTCTATATTTCGACTATCCACAGTAGCTATTGTTTATACATTCTTAGTAATATTTATTAGTTTAGTAAATCATAAAAAAATACGATACTCGTATCATGTCATTTTATATAGTAGACTATATTAAATGTATGAAATAAGATACTCTTATTTCAGTAAGCAATAAAGAAAAGCGTGAGTAATTTTTAATTTCCAAATTGTTAACAAACAGAAGCAAGAAAATTTATTAATAGAAAGAAATCCAACATTAAGAAATATCAAATTATCATTCGATTACTTACAGCCACTGAATTTATTCTTACATCAACGACTTTTGGATTGATATCAGGTGCACCATCAATCTGATAATTAATAAATTTATCCTGAAATATTTATGATTGCGCTTTCAAGTGTTTTCTCCTTTAGTAAATAATTACATAATGTGATTTTATGTACTACCTGTCCGATATATACAGCGCTATTTTGACCAGATGTCACTCTTGTCCGAGAAGCTTCGTTTCTTTCGCGATCCTGGATGATCCTTGGAGGACCTTGTACTTGACTGCTACTCTGATTACCGAATGAGTTCGGCAACGTACCCATTTGAGAATTTAATAAAATATCGTTCTGAAATATTTACATGCCGCATTTAATAATGTTGCTACAAAAATCTTAATATATAGTGAATAGAAATAAAGCTCATAAACTTGCAATATTTTTCAAATATTACGAAGGGACAAGATTGGTGCATTTGCTATGAAATAAAAATATAAAAATTTTATGCCCTTTAATACTTTTTAGTAGATATTTTCGTAATAATTTCAATTCTTTTAGTTTTTAAAATCATAAAATTTTATTTTATTTAAATACCTAATTATATAAATTTATAATGATATAATAAAGATTTAAAATGTATTTTGTGATTTTTAAGAACAAAGTATTGTTTTTAATAAATTTATCTAAGATTAAAGACTGTAATAAGTTCCGTAAAATGGTTAAAATGTATATTCATCTATACAGTTTATTTTAACGTGAAATATAAAAATATTTGAACACAGCTCTAGTAAAAGAAATTCAGGAGAATAATAAAAATAATTTTTTTTTAACCGTGGTATAACATATGTCGTGCTCATTAGATGACAAAATCTGTAAAATAATAAATTTTTATAAAATATTTTTTATGTATTATGAAATATATTAAATATTTAATACAAGTAAAACGTCAGATTGTGTAAGTATACATCTAACAAAAGATACAGTGCGTAAAAAAATTTTCAAAGTGCAAATGGGCGAACAAGAGTGCTATAAATTATCATAATTATTTACAAATTTACAACGATACTCTGTGTACAGCCGTTGTACAGCATTCGATATTTTTGACCTGGAAAAAAGTATTAAATTGCATTTCATTAAAATTACGAAAATGTAAAGCATGTATATTATGAGAAGAAAGTCTGTCAAAAAGAAGCTACGAAAATAAGTTATAAAGTTATACCAAGAAACTGAATTGTTAATCTATCAATATTACATAATAATTATCCAGCGAGAGACAGAAAGAGAGTGTGTTATGAAACTTTACTTTACGTTCAATAGGAATAAAAAGAATTAGAAATGCTGATCGTTACATGAATATCCGCATTTCGCTAAGCATGAGATTATCTGCTTTTTATTAATATTAATATAATTTTTCTTATTAATATTAACATAATTTAATATTTACATATAATTTTTACAAATTTCAGGCTGTAACCGCGAACTGGATGAATATTTATATTTTATAAAATATGTGTACTAAAATAACGACAGCTTTTAAAAATTGAAGATAAATTTGCAATTTTTTGAGAAATATAAAAATTGTAAATAAAATTTAGATAGTTATTCTAATAAAATTCTGATTTCTATTAATGTTAAACCACTTCAAGTTACTTTCGCGTGGCAACGATTTCTAAAGAGCCAGGAAACGCGACTTGTTTCTCAATCGCGATTTGATTCTTGATCAAATTCATTGCACGTATAAAATATGATTTTGATGAAGAGATGAGATAAAGATACCATTTTGTTTGTGCTTGGGACGCTAGCAGGGGGACCAAATGGTCCCGTGAAATTAGGGCCTCCAGGGGTAACGCCGATCGCATTACCAATAAGTCCAAAATCAAAGGATCCGGGGCTCTGTGCGCCTCTCGTCAGGTCATCCATAGGTCTACCGTTACTATAGTACACCGGGACTTGATACTGGTTGTTATAAACGCCTGCTTGGTTAGCCTGGTTATAATATGGCCTGGGTGCTGGTCGGTTAGTAGTAGTGGTAGTTCTAAGTGTGAACACAACCTCGACCGGGTTCCTGGGCGAATCCGGTATTATCGTTCCGTTGGGAAACTTCCGAACCAGTCTGCCGTCCGGAAAGATGCCGAATATCACGTACGGGCTGTCTACATTCCTGCCGTCGATCACATTGTCTTCCGGCCGCTTTCGCACAATGGTCTTGTTAGGATAAATACCATAAATCAAGTAGTCACGAACAGGAGTCTTAGAGGAGCTGGGTCTCGGAAGTGGAGTCATTTGGCTGCCACCGAAACGTCCCAGATAGGGCCCTGGTTGGAAAGGTGTAGATGCCGGAAATGGTGATACTCGATTTAGCACAGTAGTCCGTGCGGTCGTCGACGTGGTTGTTGTGGTTGACGTATTATTTGTGCCATTTGTGGGTGGTGCAACACTTGTCGTTGTTGTTGTTGTCGTCGTTTCTTCTCCACCATTTATCCTCGATATCATGTTCAGATCCTCCGATTCAGTCGGAACGACTGTCGTGCCTCGCGTAGTCGAGGTATCAGTCGTTGTCTCAGTGGAAACAAGATTATCGTTTATGTCGGCAGTCGTAGTCGTCATTTCGGACGTCGATTCGACAGTGGTAGTGAGCTCGGATCGCGACAACGCTTCCGTCGATGTCGTCATCGTCGTCGTCGTGGTCTCCGTTGTCGTGGTTGCTATTGATTCAATTGATGAGGATGGGTTGGTTGATGCATTGATAGAGGATACGGGGGATGTGGTGGAATCGGTTGTTGATGCGGTTGAAGATGTTGTGATATTAGGAACGATGGTGGTGGTAGTGATGATGATTTCGGTCGTTTGCTCAGGTTGGATGATTCTCGAACCAGCCGTCCCTTGGGCGGTTGTTGTTGACGTTGTATCCTGTAAACGGGCAATAAAATTTGGCATCTCGCTTACGAGATCGGTTAGCATTTGAGGGGCGTTTGTTGTTATGTCGTTGAGTTGATTAGTGGTAGTGTCGGTGAAGCCTACTAAGTTACGAACTGATTCCGTGATGGAAGGTTCTGTATCAAATGGCTGAGTATTGCTCGTATCGGATACCATTGGAAGTGTCGTAGTGATATCCGATGCATTTGCTATGAGGGATTGGTCGTTTGTAACCTGTAGGTCAGATGCAGGCATTATCGTGGTGGGTATCGGTGTCTGATTAGTGGTATCTACGGCATTCGTTTGTACAACGTTTATTTCCGTCATAGCTACACTAGTGGTTAATTCTGTTACCATGTCCGACGTCGTGGAATTGTTTACGTCAAACGTGGACAGCATTCCCTCTGTATTCGCGGTAACAGAGCTCGCTAAAGGATTATTGGTAGCGAATTCTAATAACCGATTCAACAACTGAGTCTCGTTATTTGAAACTGTCGTAATAGTTTGTTGTTCAGTATTGTTACTGGATGATTCAATCGGATTAGATAATTGTGAGTCAGGCGTATTAGTAGTTAGTTCAGAACTCATGCTGGCCGTAACCGTAGTGATGTTTGATATTCCGGTCTTCATCTGCGAAAGGGACATTGTGGTAACATCACCTACATCGATGGGTCGCGCGTTAGATTCCACTAACAAAATATTCGATCCTACAACAGGGCCCCGGGTAGAATTATCTCCTCTTTCATTTCCGGATAAATCAATGAGTGTTGTAACGTCTATACGTTCGGTAGTGTTTTCTAAAGGTTTTGAAAGTTCGGAAGGTGCAGTGGTAGCTTCTGACGTGACATTCAACATGAACACGGTTCGATTTCTATCGTTTCCTACCGTGTCGTCAGTTTGACCCAACTGTCGCGTGTCGTTTATCGCTTCCGTAAAGAGAGTCTTCGCGATAGTCATTAGCTCAGCGAGTAACGTATCATTAGACGATCGGGAACCGTTCTCCGTAACGGACTCAACGAGTCGCGAGGTCGGTGTCATTGTGGTGGTCGCAACTTCTCCATCTGTCGTTGGAGCTCGCGCATCCTGAGCTGTCGTTGTCGATTCGGGATCTGATGCCGTGTTGCGCTCGTCGCCTACGGTTCTCGAAAATGTTTGTTCCGTTGCTGTATTCGAGTCCAGTGTATTCTGTGCGTTTATCCCTTGGTCGTTAGATTGACCCTGAAGCATAGTATTCACACCTACTGTGTTTCGATTGGTCTCTTCTGATCCGTCCGTCGTGATCGACACGAACTCTACATCGAACGATTCCGTCGTTTCGTCGGTACCCGGTCCAGCTATCCGTATGGTAGTTGTCTCTTCAGGTTGCGCCGGGCTCTCTGTATTTGTTGACGACGAATCCGGTATCGCGTTAGACAGCTCGGGAGAGACGGTCGTCGTAGCGATAGGTTTTTGGATCGGTGTGTTAATCGTCGTAGCCCCCTTTTGCGATAAAAATGATAGAATATCTTGCGCGTAATCGACTAATCGTGTGCGATATGTAGTTGAGAAAGCGGGTATCGCTGTCGTACGAATTTCGATTACGTCATTCGAAATCTCTTCGGTCGTGGTTGACTCAGTAGTGCTCGTAATTTCCGTTGTTTGAGACGGATTCGTGTCAGACTGCTGTATGGTATTTGTTTCTATATCCTCGATTATGATCGAGGTCGTTTCTGTTAGGCGAGGCGTCGTTTCCTCAGATTGTTGCACGGTATTCGTCTCAATACTCTCCGACGTGTCGTTCATCGCGAGTATAGTCGTCGCTTCCGGTAAGTGAATCACGGTAACGCTCTTGGTGATTGAAGATGGTATTGTTGTATCCAATGTATCATTCACTGTTTGCAGATTTTGAGAAGCTGGCATGGATACTATTGCGTTCACAGTTTCAGTGATGGGTAGCATTGCTACTTCCGTGGTTTTGGTGCTCAGTTCAGTGAATTGAACGTTAGGAACGGATTCTGTGGAGGATTCTGCTGCCAAAGTTATATCGGCGATGCTTGTCGACGTGGCAGTTTCAGTAGTGGTGGATGGTGGTGTGTTCGTTATCGTGTTAACAGGGACGGTGGTTTCCGACCCGGGCGTTTCCGAGGTGGGGACTGGAGTCGTTTCTCCTCCGTTTATATCCGGATTTGCGGGGGTTTGTACTGTCGTGGTGGTTTCCGGACTACCATCGGTACTACTCTCGGCACCTAATATTGAAGCGAGCGAATTGTTTGCCGACTGTACGGCAGTGGCAGTGTCTACGGTAGTGATATCTGGGGAGGATGTAGTAATAGTAGTCGCGGTGATTGATGGAGCAATGGTGTCATTGTTGTTAGCAATATCGTTACTGGCGCCGTTAGGTACAGTAGCGTTAGGGTCTACCTTCGTTACCACGCCAGTTAGTCTTTGCCGCTGAGACACGTCTTCCGCGCCCAAATTTTCATTTCTTATGCTAGCCGACTCTAACGCCTGATAAAAAGTGATGAATCTCGGCTCGCCGGGGCTGTTGATGGTAACGGGTGGCGCCGAACCGGAATTCTGCAATCAGAAATTCGGTGCGTGCGAGTGCTGTACACACTTTGGTGCAATTACGGTGACAAAGTAGTCGGATACAAACGGAAGTCGGTTAACAGAAGGCTTTTTGTAACACGCGTAATCTACATGTCGAGGGCGGCGTTTCAACCCTTAAGCGCGTCTAGCTTTGGCGTGAGCTTAGTTCAAGCTTACAAAAATGCTAATCACAGCATGAATAACAATAGTAGTTTGCGCGTTTAAGAGTTAATACGTTTTAGTTGTTCTATTTACAGATATGCATTTACAGATGTGCACTCAAATGAATACAACGCAATTATTGTAATATATACAATATCTCATATTAGCGATTAGCGTGTTATTTGATGAAAATATTTTTATGGCCTAATATATAGCTAAACATTTTTATGACAAATACATACAATTATACAAATGGACGTTATATGTGGCATCAATCGCAAATCGATCGCAAACTTTTGACAGCCAATCTAAAGCGTCAATTTAAAAATTGATGCTTATTAGATTAATTATCGCAACAAGCTTGCGATCGATTTACAATTAGGATCAGTTTGAGAAAACACATGAGCATACACCATCTTTAGGTACACGTACGAACTAGTGCAAGAGGAAGGAGAATTGTCGCCGAATGTAAAGTCTTGTGATGTAACAACTATGACTTGGAACTTGTTCTTAAGATTAAAAATATTAGCAACGGGGAGACTAGTTTCCTCTCTCGTCTGCGACACTTTTTTCTCTTCTTTAGGATATTACGGGCTCTTACCTTGTGTCTACAGAGACCTCCACTGACGAACTTTCGCTATTACATTATTACGGAAGTATTGCATTAACAATTTCTCGCACGATTGCCTGATGGAAGCCTCAAAAACAAACGTTCGTGGCACGTGCGAAGTGCTAGAGTTGTCCACGTTGTGAAAATTATCACGTGAAATTAATCCAATTCTGAGTAATTGCTTTGATATTTTAAAATACTTTATAAGAAAAGAATTTATGTAAAAATATATATTAAAATAGAATAATTTCGAAATAAATTAATAGAAAAGTGAAATATATTCATAGCAAAAGATGATTAATGGCGACATATTCTTCTTCCATTTATATTTTGTATCGTTCTTATTTTATTATGTGCTACAATGAAAGATAGAAAATATAGAATGCTCACTATACATATATCTCTATATGCACGAATATATACTTTCACTTCTTGCTGTCCAAGAGCAATATTTTTCTTAATGAGATGGAGCATGCAAAATGTCTTTATAGAATCAAGATAGATTGTATGTGCATTCGATGATTCTTGAATTTAGGATACAATAGCGAGATAAAATATTAAATTACGGATAGAGATGCAATATGACAGATGGATGATAAATGTTGAAACGAACAGTGAAACAAATATCTGGATTTATTATAAGCACGTTGACAATTCTTTGATTATATAGTAAAGTACAAAAATCTATTTATGTTACATTATAAAAAAGCGACGTAATCGAAAACAACTAAAGAACCACAAAAGGTGTACTTTCAATGTTATCAAAAAATCGAAAGACTGTGATATTGTTTTCGATATTTTATTAAAAATAATAAAAAATATTTTGCACTTCTATAATTATATATATATATATATCTAAATAATCCAATTATTATATAAGTTTTCTGATTATAAATAGTTCTTGCGGTTCTTGCAGTTATTATTGGAGTCCGTAAATTGTTTACCTTTTTGCATTGTATATATATTTAAACAAATTTATTTTTAGTCGATGTAAACTAAGGAGTGTTATAGAAAAATATCACGTGTGTGTTTGCTCAAAACGACTCAACACTACTTTTCTAATTCACTCACAATTCTGTTACGTTTGTAAATACATTAACATAAGTACGATAAGAATTAAACTAAAAATTAATATATTTATTATATATATATATTTTCTTTTTTCTTTAAAAAAAATTTATACTTTTTTCATAACAAATATATATATTTGCAGATTTTAACTCTACATGATTAAGTAAGGACAAACAATTGCTAATCGCGTGCAATGCTAAAAAATCAATACATTTATTATTAAAAAATATAAAATTGTATGGTACAATATTTGCACATATGTATATAGTGTATGATTCGTGAGTGCTATGAGATAACGTGACATGAATCGATGACCGTGTATTAATCTTCCTCGAAGTTAATAAGTCATCCTTCTAATCTTTCGAGACGAATCCTTCTCCTAAGTGTTAGAACGTGATATTTAATGATCTTTATAAATCGACCTTAATCCCAGTAGATCGTTTATGCAATGATTATGTTTGTGCTAATGTGCTCTTTCGAAGCGAAAGAAATGTGCCCTTTTTAGTGCGTTGATATTCACAAATGAACATAAACTAAATCAATCAAGGCTATTGTTAATACAATTTAAAAAATGCATCTGTAACTCGTACGACAGTTGTTATACTTCGGCTATTCGCTAAAAGAGATAAAAAAAAATAAAAAGAATGTGACGAATTGAAACGATTTCTTATTATGATCAAAGGATGGTCAAATTAACGCAGGTTGTTTGCATCGATATGAATAAGTACAAAATTGCTTGATGGGGTTGAGGTGATAGAGTTGGTCCACGATGGCGGTGCAACTGCTTCGGAATCCTCTGGTACCTTCGTAGGGAACACCTTTTAAGCACAGAAAATTACTTCACGTAATTTCTTCTGAAGGGAACCATTAATGCGTACGGCTTGCATACTGCCTTACCTGGATCTTTCTTCCGCGATTTTTTTTTTGTATTACGATTTATTATTATTAAAACTTATTTTTAGACTATATGTGAAAAGTACACTTCATATACAGTAGAGTAACGTAGCGTTTCTAACAGCACAGACATTCTGAGGACGTCCAAAGGACATCCGTATATCTTTTGAACATCCTAAGGACATCCCCAGGATGTAGCCCAGATAAAGTGTGTTATTAGAGATAGTATTATATACATATACGCATATACATAAAATATTAGAAATTTGTCTTGAAATAATAACAAAGATGTAATATTCAGTTATACATGTATAAAAAATATATAATATACTACTGTAAATTCGCAGTATCGTCGTTATTGTTTTTAAAAGTAAAAGGGTTTAAAAATAAAAAGTTTTTTTTTCTACAAGTACACATCACATATATAACGCGAGATATCCACAAAAAAACATGTGTAACACGAAATATTTGTGATAAACATATATATATATTTACCATAATAAGAAATATTGTATCATGAAATAAGAATGTTGTCGACGCGAATCGGTGCTATTAAAACGTAAAATTAAAGCTAACAAGTTTATGAATTATCGCTTTCTATTCGACTGAGTACACAATATGTAATTGAAAGGTGATTATATAATGTGCATTAGTTAAACAAAAAAAGGTTCGTCTCTCCTCAATGACGTTCCCTTATAAAATTTTTTCCAAAATCCTCAAAAATCTTACCTCTATTAATGTTGAAGCTGTAGTCGATGACGTTGTGATCGATGGTACCACAGCTTGACCAACGGACGGTTTTCTTACAAGCAATTCTGCTCCTTTGTATCTCGCGCTGAATCTCGGCGGGGAACCGTTTGGTGTTATCCTGGGGACTGAATTCTATATGTAGAAAAAAATGATATATTGTAGTACATTTTTCCCTAAAGTATAAAAGTTACAACATATTTTCAAAATAAAAAGAAATATTTCACTAAAAGTGAACACTTTTCTGCTTAAATATAAATAAAAATATAAGATATATTAAAATTATTTTTCCAATTATAGATATAAAATTAAGATCCACGTATTAATTTAATTTTATATCAGACAGAAAATAAATGGTTTTCCGGAAATCATTTAATCACTCACCCCTGTATTCACATTAGAATAGGCTCCGGAGAAGATGGGGGTCTTGTCACTTAAATTGTTTAAGAGCGGTGCCACGGTGCTTCGTAGTTGCTCCAGCAGCGTGGTGGTATTCGCAGTGAGATACGTGCTCCTAGTGGGGTTGAAGATGTTGGAGTTGCCGCTATTGCCATTGCTGCTTCCGGCGATACCGGACGCTCGCGAGATGGTATCATTCGAGGTATCGATCCTCACGCTGACTAACGGATCGAGTGAAGATCGTGAAAAGGGTAAAGATCGAGTGCTCGGTTCAACTTGAGCGTGATACTTGGTCGGCTTTGGGGTGATAGCTACGCCGGCGGTCGTCTGCTCGACCGTCGTCGGCGGCTGAATCACCAGCTGGCTGGTTGGCACTTCGGAATGCCTCCTGTAAGTCGATGTTCGCGGACGGAATTCTCGTCGCTTCGTCTGCGTAAGCGTTGCTTCCGTATTGGATGTCTTGGGAATGGAGTCGTATGGCGTGAAAACACCGGATTTCTTCCGGATGTACCTACTAGTGGGTCCGACGGTTCTCGATGTCACCATAGAAACCGTTACCTTGTCCGGTTGTTCCTGACTTGACTGATAACGGGATCGAACGCTGCCCTTACTCGAATCGTTTAGGATTGTCGTCTTTTCTTTATCACTTGACAAGTCGTTCGCATTCGGAATATAAACGGGATATACTTTTTCTAATGTTGATAATGTAGACGACGAAAGAATATCATTTGTGATAACGGTCGGTGGTAGTGTAACTTCTTGAGGGAATTCCGTGAGGACTTTAGATTCTGTTGATGCATCAGTGACAGCACCTGATGTTGCAGTAATAGTTTCAATGAATGTTTTATCTGGCTTCAGCGGTTCGACAGTTGTAATGATGGTGTTTTCCTCTATAGCTTCCACCGTATTCGTCAACGTTGACACTTCGTCCCGAGATGCCATGGTGCTCGTCGGGGATTGGACTTTTGTCGTATCAACAGCCGTGGCAGCCGTTCCTTCTACGGGAACGGCACCGCGATGTGAAACTGTAATTAACCGTGGTATAGCGTTAAGTTCTGTAACGTTCTTCGACGATGTTTTTTCGACGAACGAAGATGCTCTTTCAGAAGTCACTCGGATCTTTTTAGTCGTACCGGCGGGTGATCTAAGTGAAGATTTGACATTTCGATCTTTTGATTTTCTAGTCTCTAAGATCTTCCATCTGCCTCTTACGGTTGATTTTTCTTTCGGCGCACTCGCAATTGTCGAACTTCCATGTGTAGCATGAGTACCAATGAGCTTGCTGGTCGCTTTTGTTGTTTTCTCTATGTTTCTGCTTTCGCTGACCGTCGAAACTTCTTTCGCTTTTGATTTATTGGAATAAGCGGTTGTCGTTACATCGAAATCGTTCTCGTCAACATTCAGTTCGGGTTTGATTAATCTTCTGGCTAACTCCAGTTTCAGCTTGGATCTTTCGGAGAACAGACTCGTCAAGCTTGGTTTTGTGGCCTGAAAAGGTCGTTTAAAGAGCTCCATTTTAAGGACGCGACGAAATCGCCAAGCGTTCGTAAGCAACCTGCCGAAAGCTCAGAAGTAAATTCTGTTAGTACGGCGACCTCGTACAAGGCGTTCGTCTTCCTCGACTCGAAGCAACGTTCTCAAGACTGTTTGCAAAATTCACTCGTGGAAACGTATTATTCTCTTTTTATATGATTACAAAAAAGCTAATATATATATCATCTAAGGAGAGCTACATCCATCCTTTATTTTTTAAAGGAGGAATAGAAGTCTGATGAACTGAAGAAGGAAGACGATCCATGCAACCAGTTGGCTAAAGAACCCGAACCAAGATTTCGTTGGTGTGGACTGAAATTTTAATCGTTCTCGTCAAAACTACAACCTAAATAAGAATACTTTACACCTTGCAAAGCAAGATAACATAATATGTGTAATGTAATGAGTAAGCGAAACCGTCTACGAAAGAATACAATGAAAGAAAACATTTGCGGAAATACAAATATACGTTAAGTGCATAAAGTTTATTGAATACTATTGCTTTTATTGAATACTATCAACATATCATTATTTATAAAGCACTTCTGCATAATATAATAAAAAATTATATAATTATATAATTTTTTGGAAAAATAAAATCTACCTTTCTACATTATATTTCTGTTTGCAAGTCTACTCTATATATACAGTATTTACAAATATTTATATTTAAATCAGATTTTTTTAGTATGTAATTCAAGAAAAAATTTAGTTCTATTTAATATATAAGCTTACAATGATTCGTATTACAATAAATAACTGATATTTCAAACTGTTATTTATAAGCGAGTGCAATTGTGCTCTTTCACTTATCTTTAATTGAATGTATCCTTCTAATAAGCAATTATACTGCAATTATGTATCATTTTTTAAACTATTTGCTTCCGTACTTCTAGCAAATAATAGATACACAGTTCATAGGGCACAATCATTAAATTGCCTTTCTATTTATTTTTTTTTCTATTACCAGTGTATCGGTCTCCTTCACTTTTTTTTTATTAGACAGCAAATCAAAATATTCTTATAAAAAATTGAGTTTAAGACAAAAGAGATTAAAAAAATGTCATATATCGATGACACATTTACAATTTTTATTTACGTTGCTAAAGCATTACGACGTTGCTTTAAATACTTTTTCATTTCGCAAAAGACAACTGAAGGTAACTAGTACTGTATTTAGCACCCTATTTAGTACTCCAATTAACAAACCTAGTAATAAACTTTCACGGCATATCGAGAAGCATCAAATTAAAATCAATTATCTGTTTGAATAATAACGTAGTCATTACTTGATTTGCTGCAATGAGCTACCTACAAATATACTTTCTCTCCTCGACAAACTGACAACGTAAGAAGAAAGAGACAGGTTGATTATATCAAAGTTAGTTTGCAAAATCTCGAAACCAATTCATTCATTACTCGTCAATAATAGACGTCTATTCATCTTTTATTCCCGGTCGTTTCATCAAAGGTACTTGAAAGTAAAACTAGGATCGCAATCGAAAAGATCAGCGAAAGATTATAATGAAAGATTTGAGGCTATTCTGCGACCTTTTTGCAATTAATATATCTTGAGAAAACTTCTTGTCGAGGATTCGCCACTCCTTGCGTCACGATAGCGTTCAAATCCAGTCTTATTTGGATGTTCATTGTCGCCACGTTCTTAAAGCTTCTGAAAAACACATTTCAAAAGCTTTCCGGCGAAAGCTTTGAAGAGTAGATTCTTCAAAATCGTAACTGTTTCTGTCACGTTTTACCACCACCGATTACCAAGTAAGCTTCACTGGCAACGCCAATTGTAATGTTAATAATGCATCATTGTCCAGTTCTGATTGGTTCTTAATGATGCATTTAACGTAAGTTTACGTTTGTGTAGCAACCAATACACCATTCCTCATTTCATACTATAATTCTTGTCGAGATTTGATACACCGGTTGTAGTGATCTCAAAAAGCAGTCGCGTTCAACGATTGACGATCGTAAGAAACGGATCTCTTTTCGCAATACACTCCTTGATAAAAAATAAAATCAAACCAAAATTTCAATCTTTGTATCCAAAAACTGGAAATAAACACGTGGTAAGGAAATATATTCTAAAGTTGATATTTTTCCTATAAATGGATAGCTGCTCAGTTGATATCAACTAAAAGTAATTTAATATCGATATTATAATTTCGTACTCAACATTGTAATTGTTACTCTTTAAAACTTTTAGTGTGAATTTTACTCTAAAGAGAGAGTGAAATCTAACTCTTATAAAAATTGAAAATCGAATCATTGAACTCCTCCTCAAAATTGATCCAAGTATCACTCTTTAGAGTGAGATTTTATTCCAAATAATCTAGAGAATATGTAACACCATGTGTTATATTACATTTTTTTATATTGTTGAATATGAAATTATAACATTGATGTTATGTTATTTTTAGTTGATGTCGAGTGGGTATTCAAAAAATTTAAGGGAGCGAAAATCTCCGGAGCGTGGATGGGAATGATAAAGCGATTTCTCAGCCGGATTAGTGCGCAATCCCAAATTGCCATTAAAGTTCTGACCAAACTACCGCTATGTTCTTACTTGTCGCGTATCTGGGTCGAGTATCGAAGTTAAGGGGTTCGTGGGAGAAGAGACGCGCAAGACTACGTCTGTCGCAAGCACATTTTCCACAGTGTCGTTTTTTTCTGATACATGCATCGTTTTCGTGCTGGATCGTATATGCCGTCGTAATGTGTGTTCCTTTGAATGTTCCTACGTGGGGCATTTTTTTAGCTTTATACAATTATAAATGTATAAGAATTATACACGTCGACGAGGGAAGTCACCACCACATTAATTAATTTTACTTCTACCGTATCACTCTCCCTTTACGCGTGTATCGATGTAGGTGTACATGCTAATTGTTTAATAAAGATTCAAAAGATTAGCTATTTCATGCTAAAGATGCAACATTTTTAACGTCCACAGATTTAACTGCCTACAAATGGCTTAAGTTGAGAGAAATAAGATGCACATTAATGTTATAAATTAATTATAAGTTATAAGTTAATATGTTAAGAGTTAAAGTAAATTAATAGTTAATTTAACAAATATATCGAGAGATCTGCATGCCGTCTTACCTGCAAACTGGTCCTAGTTGTACTTTTTCCTTCAGTAGGTTTCGAGTTAGAATTTTTCTGGAAGTATTCTTTGACTGAGTGTGCTTGTTATTTTAATTTTTTCAGCAATGTTATTAACAATAAAAAAAATATTATAAAGATTTCACAATAAAAATTCAAAACATTGCGAAATAAAATTGTGAAATATTTGAAAAGAAGGTTTTGAAATGCGTTTAATACATTTATCTCGTATTAGAATAATTTTAAATAAACAAGTATTATACATATATATTAAATATAAATACTGTAACTTTACAAAGTATAATAATTTAAACAATTATAAGTAGAAATCAAATTGATGAGATAATTTAACAAATAAATAAATATGTAAAAAATATCTACCTTTTTATGTTATGCATTTTTATAGATATTCCGAATAGACAAACTTAATTATTATCTGTCATTTTAATCAAGATAAAATTACATTGTATGTTCCTAACATTGGAAAGTAATATAAACGTAATAAGCAAACAATTTGTTAAAATAAAGTGAAAGCAATTCTTTGTATATAAATAAATTCAAACTCACCAATTGAGATAGTCTAGCTCGAAATGCGGGAGGATAATTGTCGCTCTCGAGTTCTGTTCCCTTGGGTAGATCAAAGTTTTCGGATTTATTGAAGGTTTTACTGCCTCTTGTCGTGCTCTTCGCCGCAACTCCCGATGCGATATCGCTCTCATCCTTTACTTTTGGTCTTTTGGTGCCTCTTCGTCCGGCATTAGTTGACGGTGTTTCGGTGCTCCTCGGTGAATCAGTGGACAAGACAATTTCATTAGTCTGATCTCGATTACTTGGCGTAGATGTAGTTGAAGAAGGAGTATCTTGATTGACGTGACCAGGTCGACGTCTGAGAGTCCATCCGGGATTACCACGTAATTGCGTTTCGCTTTTAGGCGTAGTGGTCCTTGGTTCTGTAACAATTGAGGACGATGTCTCTGTTGAGGTCTTTCGACCACGAAAACCTAGACCGTGATTAAAAAAATCTTCCTTCGGGGGTTTAATCGCTCGAGAACTTTCTCCTCTATCTCTTCCTCTATTGCGTGAAACTCGCTCAGTCGGAGTGGACGTTCGAATCGTTGTCGATGGCCTGATCGTTGTTGTAGAACTGGATGTCGTAATCTCGGCGTTCACAGAAGGAACAGTTGTAGTTTCGGCAATTGTCGCTTTCGGAACGTAAGTAGTAGTAACATCTGAAAAAAAAACGTGATTATTTTTTAAATTAGGATAATATAGAAATATTGCGTTATCAGTTATCAGTTCTGAATTCAAGAATGGATTCTCTAAAACAATATTTGAATTATGTAGAGAAGTTTTTGTGAAAAACTACATAATTAATTCAAATATTGTTTTAGAGTTTCTTATTATGAATGATCGCTAATAATATAATCAAAAGCAATTGAAGTAAATCTTTATATAAATGAAGATAAGGTCTTCTCGAGACGGTTTGCTTCCTTGAGACAGATTGTTAATTTATTAATGTTATATTAATTAATGTTTCAGGATTAAACTGTAAATTACCAAGGTTGCTCGTAGCTGCGCGTGACCGACTTCTGGATTGCACCCGGATATCTTGCTCGTCTACCTTGACTTCCGCTTTTGATCGGCTATCCTTGGATCTTCGCTTTCCTTCAGACGTTCGTCTGTCGTTACGTCGTGTATTTGCCGTTCGTCTATTTGCATTCGTTTCAGAATCGGTGTCTATATTTCTCTGTCTATCGCTATTTCTTGCTTCCGCCGTGACCGCATCTCTCGACTGATGTGTGGAACGGCCTCTCGAATTGACGTTCTTCGAGCTAGATTTGTGTCTAGAATTGGAAGATCGTCTATTCATCTCCGCAGTCACAGTACTGCTGGATCTGGAAGAACCTCGGCGGGAAGTACTTCCGGAATTTGCGGCCTCGAGATTAGGATCCCTTGTTTTGGATCTGTTACGAGATTTCGATCGACTCGACTGTCTACTTTTCTTTGTGTTCGATCTCGTTGCGATATCGTTGTTCTCTACCTTTTCCCTGTCCGACCTTGAAGCTTGTCTCGGGGACACACTGACGGACGAAGCCGTGGCGGATGTTAAAAGATTGACGTCTTCATCATTTCCATCCGTCAGAGGGACGTCCACTCTTACACTCTCGGAACCCGACAACAGAACATCTTTTGCTTGATCTTTATGACTGCCAGAATTGTCCGTGCTTTTCGTATCTATTTTCTTTGATATGTTCGCTTTTGGAGTGACGTTCTCGATCTTTGAATGTTCCAATCGTGCTTCTTCCTTTTCCGATTCCTTGCTTGGACTTTTAGCTTTCTCCACATTTTCATTTTCCGGAGATTTTCTGATTGGGATTATTTCACTTTTCGATTCTCTCCCGTGATTCACAGAAATCTTTCTTCCTGTTCTTGATCTTAAATGATTCGACTTGGTGAACACTTCGTGATCCAACTTTACATTGTCCACCCAGATGAGAGATTCGTCCGAAGACGTCCTTCGGGAAGCTGTCAATCGTTTCGGCGTTCGTGACTCAGGCGCGTTCTCTTTATTGTCGTCCCTCGTTATTTCTTCTTTAACAGCCTGTGTAGCGTGCGATTTTTGACGATTTCGTGAATTATCGACACTAGTATTCAAATGCCTCGAACTTGTCCGTGATGTAGTAGTGGAATCATCTGCCGCTTGTGATTGCTTTAATTTTGATCGCGATCTAATCGAACCTTCTCTCGCAAAATGCGTTTCATGCTTTTCTAAGTTGGCAACTGTTTCTGAATGGGAACTCTTATCGCGAGGCAACCTGATTTCCGGTGTAGGAAGACTACTCGATTCCGTCGTTGATTTAGAGTTGTATCTCGCAGTACCGCGATTTGTTATTTTCTGCCCATCCGTCTGAAAATGTGCAGTTACATATTTATAGTAATTTTAGCATCGTTTTATTAGTAGGTCAAACTACTATTAATTAATTAATTAATTAATTAACTGCATTATTTTTATATTACAAATTTTTGTTCCTGAAAGAAAAAGAGATTTTGTTAATTTCTGGAACAGAACATTTTTAATGATTACTTCAAAACATTAACCCGATTAAAATCTGTACAATTATTATACAATTACTGAAGATGCTCTAATTATCAAGATGCTTTTTTATGTTAGTTAAATAATTGACGGTAACAGCGTTAATTATAAATGCGAAGTAAAAGGCATAAGAACTTTCATGAGAACGGATTACTGCATGTGCTGAATACTTAGAAAGTACATAAATAGCTGCCGCAAGGCATTATAGAAGTATCGTTTATGTGATCGATAATCGATCAATTAAAGGCTATAATTGTTCGATTAACGTATGTATAGTTAGACAATTATGATTGTTGCGCTTTAATACGGAAAAGATGAAATGTATCGTTAATCAAAAGTATCCTTCGAGAGAAAGAAACATCTTAGAGATATATGGCAGCCCGATTGCAAAGATACCATACCCAATGAAATCGCAGGAAAGTACCAATTATGCGATTAAGAGAATCCTCTGAAATTGGGATTAACGTAAATGGTAATAACCGGTTTTGATGGATCCGATCGATCAGTTATCGTTGACAATAATGCCTGACAAACGCAATTAATTGCATTTCCAGTTGTTACGGCAAATAGGCCGTATTCGTCACAGATTATACCTTCACCGTTAGCGTTAATAAGCGGCATTAAAATCCTCGTGACTACATTGACCTGTCGATGCTTAAAGGAAAATGGCTCTAGCGTGCACACTCCTCATTTGAAAATTTTCTCCTTCTTCGCAATTGCGAAACAAACTTGTTTTCAATATTGGACGTTTGCACAAGATGCAAATAAGATGACAATATCGTTTAATCCGTCGAATTTTATGAAGCAATTATTGTAATTTTTCGTATCAAATTAATTCGCAGTGAATCGATAAAACCGTAATCAATTTATAGACATATCTAACTAACAATCCATTGACTCAACAATATACAATAGAAATTTAGCGAGTGCAGAGATATTGCTTTTGGTGATATATATATTATATTTCAAAGATCTAATTATAAATAATAAAAAATGTAGAAAAGATTTACAAATTCTGAAAATTCTAACAATTTAAATATTCCAAGTTCTCAGTTGATCGATTAATCTGAATATAAAAAGCCAGACATTCAACGATAAATGTATGTAGATTTAGGTATACCATAATAATAGAGAATTAAAAATAAAACTTTTGAGGCATTCACACATGGATATTTTTTTCAAAGAAGCTACGCGATTTGCAGCTTATTTTTGTGTTTTAATCGCTAAATGCCAATATTTCCTAAAATATTGCAATTCACTGGTCTCACCAGGATGAGACCCAACCTGATGTTTAATATAAACATATTGAACAATTATTTAAAATCTTAATTCTTATATCGTTTAATTATTCAAAATATAAAATATAATACAATACATAAGAAGCTTGAATAGCAATATATTATCATGAAATATAATAAAATTTTTTGTATTACTGTGTATAGTACTGTGTATAAATATTAAATGATAATTCTTTAACGTCAAAAAACTGCTAACAATACTTATTTCCGGATCTTCATTTTTCACAATAGTAATCAATAGTTTCTAAATCTCAAGAAAATTCTTTTTTATCATTTATATAAACAGAAATATCTCAATATATTTCATATTTCTACATATGAAATGAAGATATGATCCTTAGAATAACAGCTGCGATCATGTTATGTGCGATTCATGATATGTGAATATGCGTTCTAGTTTCATTACTATCTGTCTAAGTCTTTTAGTCGTCGTACTATCGATATTGAAAGTAAAAGTCGGTGTATCACGTCACGCTATTCCGCAAGACATGCTGTTAAAAACGAACTGTCGCGAATCTAGTCGATCAGATTTGCGCGTAATCAAAACAAAAAAAATTGAAGAACAAACTCGGAAATCTGTGTGAAAAAATTGATATGGCTTCAGTGGACGTAAATGAAAGATAAGAGGATTATCAAGTCATTTAGCTACTAAAAAAAACAACTTGCCGTTTCTTACCTGTTGGTATCAAATAAAAACCCTAATAATACATATATATATGTTTCACTACCCTATCCTTCTCCAAATCACTCCCACCAACAAATTTCATTATTTTTTTTACTAAAAAATATCAATTCGACATTAAACAGCAGACCTGTGTATTACCTTCGATTTAGCAAAAAAATTTATATTCAGGGACGAAAGGATTAAAGAACAGTGAAAGAACAGTGTCTCAAATATGTTTCTTTTTTCGTATTTTTCTGCAAAAAGCCTTTATAATGTGGACATTTTAGGGGAAAGCAATGACCAAGAATTACAAGATACTCATTCTAAATATTAAAATAATTAAAAATAAAAAACATAAATTTTTTAATGACTATATAACGCGCAATTAAATAATTTGTTCGAAAAGAAACGCACACGTTGTCGACAGAATTTATAAAGAAAAGAAAGGAACAGTGATTAGAGAGTTCCGGGACGATTCATGTAAAAAGGAAGTAATGCAAATCGCGAAAGAAAGTCAAATTAATACAGTTATGACGCGTAGAAATCGAGAAAATTTTTGGATCGCCTGACTGCCTGACGATTATTACGAAATAGGTGCTTGTAACACACCGTGCGGATATTGGAAAAGTTCTTTGAACAGGTGAGAGGCTCGGCTTCGCTCCGCGAAGGTGGACTGCTTCCACACCATCGCGTCGGATCAAAAGGGTCGTCTATGTCTGGGCGCCATTATCCTTGTCCTGTACCCCGATGGAATTTGTATCGATAATATTATATTCAACCAAGTTTAATTCAAGCAAGTTCCATGTGAAATGACCTTCCATATCTTTTGACGTATCGCCTTCTTGCGAAAATTCACAGAATCATATTGCGAGATTGTTACCTGCCCTGCTTTTATTCAGTCTTTATTTGTATATATACCTGTATATATTTTTTCCGTTTACGAGATATATAATTTACAGTTTCCTTATCATTAACTTCATACGTAGTTAGCTTTAAATGGATTTATTAGTTATCTACGATTAAAACAATAAAGAGTAATGATAAGAAATAATTCATAAATTTGAATTGTACAAATAATTATTTTAGTTTAATATAAATTTGTTTTATGTTTCATTTTTTATGTAATTATCAAAATTATTAAATTCTTATATTACAATACTGATGATAATTATACATAAAAATATAGTTAGATTTTACATTAAATGCTTGTAGAAAAGCTTGTAGAAATGCTTTTTTAATTGTGAATATGTATGAAGATCGTCAGTATTTCACAATAAAACATATTTCAAGGATAAAAAATATAGAAAGTTTTGATGAGGTATTTATAATTATTTTTTAAAAAAAGGTTGAACTAGTTAGCATTTTTGGGCGACAAATATAGGAAGTTTTTAAATATCGCTTTGAAGGCTTTGCAAATCATTATCTTATTTATTATATTCATGTCACGCATATGAGAGTATACATAAGCGCGACCTAAAAAAAACTGGTCCGAATGGACCAAGGGTGTGGTCTCGGCGCCGGATCCAACTCAAGCAATATAACAGAGTTTACTTAAGAATCGTTACTTTCACCCAAACTTTTATTCTTTCTTGGATATATATTTTACACTATATAAAGTATACTGAATAAGAATATATCTAAAAACGTTAACAATTTAAAGATTATAATACTATAAAAATTATTTATTATAAAAAGAAATATACATAATACATATTTTATTTTATGCAATACAAACAAATGAAAGGCAAAAAATTTATAATGCAATTTATATTTAATTTGTTCTCATCTAGAACAATCAGTATATTTGAGCTTGAGATAAATGGTAGAATTTTTGCAGCCTACAAAAACCAATTAAGTTATGAAATCTTATTCTTTGTTTAAACTTAATGAACATTGTACTCTTTGTACAATTAAAAATTTTTATTAAAAATACAATTAATATAAGATATTTCATACTAACTATTATTTGGTTATAGCAAATTATAATCTTTACCTAAAATTTTTCTAGAAGCATTAACTTTTCTAATTTAATAAACAATAATAAGGCTCTCTAAGTATAAAACAATATATGCAAAGAGCCAGTAATGTATTAATAAATTTAATTAAAATTAAATCATAAAATTTATATAATAATTACAAAACGACAAACAAACGTTCGACTCCGCTTGAGTCATTTTCAATGTTGCGGTAATATTCAAACATCGCTATAAAAATATCTATGATATTACATTCTTTATCTAATTCTTCGACTAATTTATGTTCTTAAAATTAAGTTTTCGATGATTCTGAAATGTTTTACATCACGTCGCTCTATTGATAGAAAAGTAACATATCAAAATTAGCATCTTTTCAGTAGAAAATTTTTTAAATTTTAAATTTAAACAATATTTTAATTAAAATAGTAAATAATTTCACTTTTTGTTCACGTTATACTTTGAATTATTGTATAATGTATAATGTATATTTAAAGTGTCATGAAGTCTTAAAACTGTCGTTTTAAACCACGATCGCTTTCAAACACCGCAATTTAAATGGTAATTTTTTACATGTGTCACATTTATGTATATCAATGAAGCGATGTAATATGAAAATGTATTTTAAGTCTGAAAATAGACAGTTTCCTGCATTTATTATATAGCTTTAATAAAGTAATAAACAACAGATATTAATAATTAACGTGTGATATTAAATAAATGTTAATATGAAGAAATGTTTACACTTGAATACTTAATTAAATGATATCAAAGAGCTTTTTACACCTGCAAGCAAATGCGAAATGAATCACTTGAATGCAATAATCTTGACTAAGAGTTTAAATGTTGCATGCAATATAAAGCAACTTTTCCCGTTAACGAGCGAAATCGAACGATAGCTGAAGGACACTCGAACATATATACAAACATCACAAAGTTGAGTGCAGCGTAAACGACGTGAATAGGTTACTACGTGAATAGGTAGTTAATGCTATACTTTCGACTTCTGACCTTTCGAGATAATTATGTGTTTTGAATTCATATGATCAAATTAATTTATGCATCTCGCTCTTTACAGCTCTCTTTAAAAATTAACGATTTTATGCATTCGTCTATGAAATACGGAAATCACTATCGGAAATCTGAAAAAAAAAAGAGAAAGCACATTCTTTATCGGTATCCAATCTTTAAAAATAATATGTTAAATATATTAAGATATTTAAAAAACAATTTACGAAATATGATAATCATTTTTTTTTGTTTATGGCCCTGAAGCTATACATCAAAAGTTTTAACTTATTTCGTGTATAATCTATTTTATAGATAGTTTCATATATTTAAGCTAAGTAGTCACAAATGTAAAAATATTGATTTTTAATATAAAAAGATCGATTTAGCATTTAAGTTATTAGGTATTAAAAAAGAAAAAAAAAACGCGAGAAAAAGAGAGAGCTGCAAAATATTATAACTTTCAAAAATAAGCATCTTGTGTAATAATTTATTTGATCAAAATGTAACATATTGCATACATAAAAATTTTTTGTCATAAATTATAAAATTCATGGCATCAAAAAATTGAACCTTTATTATAAAAATTCGAATAATAATTCAACGCAATATCAGCGGTTTTAATGATTTGTGAGAACGAGCGTTTATTGTTCGCGGTTCAATTGTCTGAGAAATGACGCAAAAGAAACTGCGCTTGTTCAGGAATGAGGAGTACTTTCTCGTAATATGACAATCGAAATTATTCATGATATATCGTCTCATATTATCATGAAACACCTTTTCTAACAAAATTATGTCAGTTTTCGCTATTACTTTTTTGCTTTCGTTTTACTTGACTGCACTTTCCATTCAGTTCAAAGTTAATCTTGTAATAAGTCATACTGACATGAAAGAAAAAATTGGATCTCGTTGAGTAGGTTAAAGTTGAACCTATAATTCTTTATAACACATTGCGTAAAAGATTTATATTGTGTAATCGCCACAAAGAAAGAATCTATCAAAGCTCAAATTTCGATGTTGTTCGAATAAAGTGCACCAATTTTTATATTTGCCGCTTTTCAGCAAGTTAGTCATGGAAAGAAGAGGAACAAAAAAAACTTCTCAACAAAAGATTTATAGACATTCGCGGATTTACTGCCGCGTATATTCGTATATTGTAGATAAATCCAAGCGTCATATCATGAGGAAATAGTTTTCATTTCTCTCGTGTTATTTCTCAGATAATTGATACCGTGAACAATAAGTAAACACATTACAGTTCTCATAATTAATTAAGACAGCTCGAATCACATTGTATCATTATTTGAATGTTACAGGTAGAATGTGTAAGAGAATGATTTTACCATTGCAATTACTTCGCATTACAATTGTGATTGCAGGTTTCCAGAAACTTTGTGTAAATGAGTTACTAACAATGAATTTAATGCGCGCGTAACAATGCGATATATTATTACTGGCACTATTAAGAAAGTACCAAATATACTGCATTATCATTTAATAATTTTATCTATATATAAATAAAAAGAAATATTCAGTTTTACTCTTAAAATATTATATATCGTGCAGATATTCTTGCTTGGTATCTTTAATATAAAATTCCCTTCCCATTTTCTTTCATAGAAAAATTAGGTAAGTTTTACGTTATTTCTGACATTCCATTAACTTTGTAGAATATAATTAGTCCCATTTTTGTTCGCTTCTCTTGTGTTCTTAGCGTAATTAATGTATCGTAACAGTCATCCAATTAGTATAGTACCATGTAACACTATCGGATAAAGTTCGATTGCAATATATGTATTAATGATGTGCATCTTAATCTCTTCGCACTAGACGAAGCTGTTCGAGTAAATAAAGACGAGACAGGGAGTACGAGATATGACAAATAAATCAGGAAGTCTGCTGAGGTAAACGATGCAGAAGAAGCGCTTTCTCCGATGGAAAACTCGATTTAGATCGCACTCGCGCACGCTTGTGCAACGTGCTACATCCGTCTGCGACGTACACTTGTCGGCGTGTGTTTGTGTACTTGTACACGCAATAAAGCATCATAGGCGCGCATTTAGCGTGATATGATATACGCAACCGCGTAGCGCGAGCACATTTCGAGATTGAACGAAAGCAGTGCTGAAATGTCGATTGTTAATCATAGAGTTAAATTATAAAGAGTTCCTTCGACCAAAGAGTACTACGACATACGTAACGAATGTTTGTTAGATATCGATCGCAATGTTTTACTATATTGTGTAATTTGCTTTTCTAATTAAAGGCCTCGCACCAACTGTCTATCGAGAAAGAAACGAAGGCAAGAAAGTAGGCCTCGCGACTTATATCCATTAGTAGAAATGAGTGCGATGTAAATCAGTGGCTCTGACACTTCATTCGGAAGTAGCGGATCAAGAAACAAATTCGAGAAATCGACAAAATCGGACTGACTCTCACTGATGATTTAAATACTTTCGCTCATGTATAAAAGACGTGCAAACTCAGTGTAATATATTTTTTAATTTTATTAGTTATAATAAATTATAAAATAATAATAAATCAGAGATAAATAGAAAAGTAATATCCAGGTAAAGTCCAAAATCGTAATTAAATCATAATAATATTATAGGATGTCATCATGACGTCATTTACTTAAAAATGAACTTATAAAGTAACAAATAAGTAATAACAATCATGATGATTTTACTTGAGTGTAACTACTTGATGAAACTATAGTCTCATTGTAATATTAAACTATAATGAATATGCAAAAAAATCTGTTTCGATATCTTAGCGTTATCTTAATTATTCCGAGTACATCTCCGTGTTTAATTCAGGAATGATCTATTAAACTACATTCCTGAGGATATTAACAGTTAAGGACATATGACATGGTAAGAGGCGTCCGCCTTGAACTATGTGCCGATTTCTGTCGGGACGATTTACAAATCGCGAGATCTTCATACCGTTACATAAATTATCCATTATTATGATGAAACGAAAGATGTTGACGACGCTTTGTAAGAAGCCACTTACACAATGATAAAAAAAAATTATCCTGGAATAAGAAATGTTTGTCTTACGTAACGTTATTAAATCTATAAGAAAATCATCTCGCTCTTGCTTCTATTAGATTATGATCATCGGTGCACACAGCGGAATAATTATCAACATCGCGCTTACGTTCACCGAAGGAATACGCGTTGCCTCGCTAGGCGCAGGTAATTGCGAATACTAATGAAAACGAAATTGTCCAATCTAGAACTTAACGATCAGGTAGCATCGACAATATTAATTCCCTTCGGAATATTCGTGTTGACTTCTTGATTAATTAGACTATTAAAGAGATGATTAAGGAGATCGTGATTAATACAGTTCTACTTGATGATTGTCAGAAAAGAACTGATAAATTGTATTTAACTATATTCTTTTACTTTTACTTACTATATTTAATTATAAACGAGCAAATAAAGAGAAAAGATATTTTTGAATAATTAAATTATTAAATAAATAATTAAATATATTGAGATTAGAGTACAACCTACTTGACATAATTGATAAATAATTAATTAACAACATTATTGTATTTAATTATATTTTACTTTGTAGTTATTATATTCAATAATAGTTATATTCGTCTAGTAAATATAACGAATAAGAGGAAAGTATTTTTAAATAATTTGATTATTAAATAGGTCATTAAATTAAAATTGTGATTAATACCTGCTTAACAATTGACGACATAGAGCTATGACTTTCATTATATAATCGATTATATTCAATTATATTCTATTTTTTATTTATAATATTCCACTATAATTATAATACTATATCAAACTGTAACATTACGAAAATAGGACAAACACATGGGAGACAGATATTTTTGATCACGCGGTATATATCGTTCTCTAAGCGAACGGCGCACGACTAGGCGTGGTCCATGCAAACTTGCGATCTCTTTTTTTCTTCTTATCCTCTCACTCCATTTATATGTTCTCTATGCTATATCTACGCCGCCTCGATATCTAGAATGGTGCGTGAAATGCTTGTACGTTTGATAAACACAAGAACTGCAATTATATTACTTACGACGATAATGCACAGAATAGGATCAGTTTCTATCAGAATTAGAACAATATATAACGAACAGTAGTCTGGAAATTGGAATATTTATGTTAAGTCTTAATCATTATTATTTTTTTTATGAGTTTATTATTATTATATTATAAAAATTAATAAATTTGTTCCAACAAAATTTCTAAAAATTTTCCTCTATCGTATATACACACATATATAAGTATATTTCTGTCGCAAATATTGTTGCATAAAACTGAGTATGAAGGAATAGCAAGAAGTTCATGCGTATCGAATCCGTTCGCTTAAGCTTCAACTGCATTATTCGTGGTCGTATGTCTATTGATTGATAGATAATGATAATAAATGATCATCTTGATGCGAAAGTCGATCAAATGAAGAAGTTAATGTACATACGATAGATATAATAGATTTTATAATGAAAAGACTAAAAAAGATGATAAAAATTGTTGATTTCACAGTTTTATATTCACTTTGATAAAAATATGTACTTTATTGTTTATCTTTTTCAAATAAAACATTTAAAAAGTGATAGAGAGAGAATTTGTGAAGTTTTGTTCTTAGTTCACGAGCTAAATTTGATCTCATAAAATTATTGTACTTTTATAATATTTTTATGATTAAATAACATCCTGAAGTTACGAAAGATTAATAATAATTAATATTATATTACGCAATCATTATTATACATTGTATAAAGCAGCGCTATATCTTTTTTATATTCTAAGCATTTTTAATGTTCCATTTAAATTAAAAATTAAACGATAATAATCTTATATTCTTCCAGATTATTTAACAAAAGTTATATTATAGTAACACGCGAGCTGAAATGTTGGGAAAGTTCTTTTCACGACTTTGAGTCTTGCTAGTAATTTCCGATGTACGTGTTAACTAATATTTACGATCAAGCTTTATGATAATATAATCAAAAATATATGCTAATCTGAATTCTTTTAATAGATTTATTTGATCGGAAGAACGATTATACTTATACCTATATTCTTGTACGTTACAAACTCGTTTCAACAACTTTTACTGTGAAAGAGCCGGCGAAAGCGTCCGAGATCTTCCTGGCAATCGTATTATTATAGGCGAATGCAAAACGAATAGCTGGAATCTGGACATCCAAGTATACGATCGAGAGGGAAAGACGAATGACTCATTGATGTTGACAAGTCACAAACTATTTCTAATTTCTCTTTTACGTGACATCGTTGCTTTCATTATCGTCACGTTCTAAATGTATAAATTATAATTTTTCAATGTAAATTTCAAAGGAATGTTATTGTAGAGTTTTAAAAAATGATTCTTATTCTATAGCAACTTGTTTTAGATGATTACACTTGAACTTAATTTTAATAACAAATTTATTGACACAAATGTAATATCGAGTTTTAAAAAAATGTTAAAAAGAGGACGATTGTCATTTGACGTACAACTCGTTAATGTGTGTGTTTATCGCCAAATCAGAGAATTTTATTGCAAATTAAAATTTAAAGGAAGTAAATTTTGAATTTAAGTAAATAATAAGTTTCTGCTTTTTAATTAAACTTCTCGGAAGTTTCGACCTAAATCTTTAATAACACGGAAGCTATTAAAATCTCTTTTTGCTTAAGAAAATTACAAATCAATCAAGGAATTTGTCATCAAAGTGAAATCTTGGAATATCTCGTACAATTGAAACAATATAAGACGACGTTGTGTTTAAATTAAATCGTGATGTGCGATTTAATCGAATAAGAAGCGAAATGTGAATCATTCGCAAAGATTTTCTTTTTCATTGTTATATACAAATAATCGCATCTAGTAAAGGAACTGCTTCCTTTCTCGGCTTCTAATTACCGAGCATCGTGCACCGCGTGCAACTGCACTCGTGCGATTTAGTCGAATAATACGAATCGACTCGTTCCGCTGGGTCGACGGCCTTCGTGAAAAAAAAAGGAAAAAAAACAATGCGCGCACGTTGCAATGTCGTAAACGCTCGATATCAAACGCGCATCCTTGACACAAAACACGTGCGAACGCGGATCTTGTCGGTCTCTTCATACGTGTATTTCGTGTGCATTAATTTATAGATGATTATGCTCTTTTAAATCCCTGTCTTTAATTTGCGTCTTCACGTATGCTTTATGTTACATAACGTATTTCATGTAACGCAGAGTTGGAAATTGAAGTTCATATATTATATATTCTTTAGAGGATGATGTATTATATTTAAAATTACCATTTATTCGCTTTCTGAATCTAATAATGAATGTGTACGCATAAATAACTTTTTCCTTTCTGAATAATTCTAAAATTTAGCTTTGAAATCTAAAATTAATCTTTTAATAAAAAATATACGCTATAATTTACAATATATTTATATTATATGTTATTATATAATTATGAAACAATTATTTATTACACGTGTTAAATTAAAAAGATAAATCTTTCATATCTCTTACGTATCATCGTTTATATATATAAAGTACAGTTATATACTTTGATAATAAATTACCTGATTAGTCTGTCCGCGAGAAGCTTCGGTAAGAGCGAAGACCAGCAGCAACGCCACGATTAAGCTCAATAAAAATGTCCTTGCCATTCTGAAAAATATCAAGAAACTCTTTTTAAAATTTTTGAAAATACTAGAAAATTTTAATTACACCGTTAGATATTAAAAGAGCGTTAGATATTAAAAGAAAATGGTAACCAAATCCCTTTAGTTAAATAACATTTTATTATTTTTAACTTCCATGTATGTCAAAATGTATTCTATTTAATCTATTTTCGTAATTAGTTTCAAGTTTCAAGTAAACAACGTTCAATTTAATGCACTTAGTAAATAATAAACTAAATTTGCTGAGAAATTAAAGATAACTCACTTGATTAAAAATAACTACAATTTGACATCATAAATTACAGTGTAACGGAATACGCATATATTTACAGAGAATTAAATATTAATATGTTTTTAATGAAAATTTGTTGTAATTAAAAACGTATAATTGTCGATGTATCGATTCGAGAATAATAATTATTATAAATATTCTGATTATATCCAAGGCTACATTATTGTGTTTGTATTTATCATTTCTTTCGACTGTCATATTTTTAATTTCCAAATGCTTAATATCTTCAGAAATAATTGTATAAATTCATCAATTGTTATGTAAATTTCTATATTCGAGATGTAATTCTTTTTTACTTTAATAAGATATAACTAAATCGATTCTGTTTTTAAGAAGATTACTAAAATAATAAATAAAAACTAATGATAAAAATAATATAATTCCAATTAATCTTTTTTATAGTCGTCATAACATTACATTTATAAAAATAAGTAAACAGTCACTTTATTTACAAAGATGGCATTTTGTTGCATCGTGATATTTATACCAAATCAGCGAATTCAAACTTTTGATTTTAATACGAATTGAAAATGAGCTTTCCAATATGCACACCGAGTGTACTTGGGTCGATACACATATGTATGAATCAAACGTAAGGCGGCATTGCCTGCGTTGCTCAAATTTACTTTTACTCTTGTCGGTTGTGAGTTTCTATTTACTGCGCTGTTATTTTCGAAGCAGCGCAGGCGATACTGTCCCTCCCCCGTTGTAAATATTCTGGTTCACTAACTTTTAAATCTCATACAGCATAAATTATTCTAAAAATATTATGGCAATATTATAACACGTTCAGCAATATCGCAAGTAACATTGCAAACGTTGCAATACTATTGCTGTAAGTTTCTGTGTTGCATAGAAAACTGCACAAATGTGTATTCGATAAAAAAAAAAAAAAAAGAAAAATGAGAGACTCTCGTTGTGTCAAATTTGTTATATCATAACAAAAAATTTTATTATAAACTATATAAAAATTATTGAGTCTATATTTAAAATGTTGTTTAACATATGAAATTTCTACATTGGATATTGAGCACAAAGTAGGATTCAAATTAATCGGTATTTTCATTTTACATCTTTCTCATTTCAAGATATTATAAATATTTATTTATATACTTATTATATACTTTTTATTAACGTATTTACATATATTTTTTTTCTGCGAAAAAAAACAAAATTTTATTATAATAAACAATCGTTCTCTTATACACATTTATCATGAATGAATGGAAGCATCATAGGAGGATCGAGAGGAGAAAGATCAGTATCAAGGATGGTTCGATGATTGTAGTGCATGAATTACCATCGCTCCGAGACGATTCATTTGTTCCATTCAGTTCTACGGTAATGCAAAACGTATACTCGGTTACGACTTCTCCTATATATCCGAGATACTCGCTAATAGCAAATAGCACGTGAAAACCGAGCAATTTCCTTTGAACGAAGTCTTAATGCTTGTTACGAGTCGAACAGTTTTATGAAGACAAATATTTGTGGTTGCGTTTTTTTTTTTTTTTTACGTGAAGGTAAAGAAGCGATAAGTTTACATGCTAGAACTAAGTGACGTAGGTTTCGTAATCAAAATAACAGCTTTAATTTTTCATAGACCGTTCGTACTTGCGTCGATAGAAAGTAAATTCTTTTCGTGCCGTATACGCGATCAGTGATACTGTATCGGCTGTTTTAAGAATGTTATTTTGTAACACGTACAACTCACGCACATGCGACCAACTAAATATACGTATACATATATGTATATATAAAATAGAAGTATTTTATATATACATACTTATATATATATATATATATATATAAAATAAAATCTTCCACACTTTTAGTATTTCTCAGATATCTTTTATATACTTGTTATATTTTTATAAGTCATTATGGATAAATATATTATAATAATAAACATACAATAAACACATAGAAAACATCCAAAAATACTAGAAATATTGAAAGATATTTTAGATATTTTTTAAATTTAGATTTGTTTCAATTTAGAAACTACCTAACTTTCAAATTCTATAAATCTATTTTTACAAAACAAGAAATAAAATCGGTAATTTAATTAGAAGACTTGCCATGCCTTAACATAGTTATGTAAAATGTGTGTGTTAATAATTTGTATGTATTTAATATTCGAGACCAAATATGCGGCATGAGTTATGAAAGACATACGATTATCCTAAAAAGTTACATTCAATTATCCTCATTTTCTTCTCTCGGTACACTTTGCAAGTGCGAGCTAATAAAATCATCAGGTACTAGAGTACAAACTAATTTTGTCTAAAGTCGAACGTCCGTTTCGTGTCCGATCGTAAAAATGTCATCAAGTGAAATTGCAACAGAAACGACACGTTCGAGGGAAATAAGAAGTTTTCGACATTTGAACAGTCGTTTATGATTACACGGGTGCCCGAGTTTTACGTAAGAAACGGAGGTCGTACATCTGGCGATTTGCGCACGTGAAAGTGGTCTGCCGAGTTGTATCGGTCAGTTAATTCCAAGTCCGGTTCGTTAATGCTGCTCGCTCTTCTGGGCCACTTCTTGCAATCCACGGCGAGAATCAACCGCGACGAGCGCAAATGAACGAATTATAACAACGACAAATTGTCGTAATTATTACAATAATGAATTATCAATCAAAAGCAAACACGTGCTTTTGAATATAATTGAAAGATGAGTCTTTCGATTATTGCCTCTCCATTATCTCATTTTCACGCGATCAGTTAACAAGGATCAAAATAAATGATCGTCGGATACATACTATAGCAGACAAGAAATGTGAATAAAACGTAAGCATTAAGCGAATGGGTCAATCACAGATTGAGAAAATATAATAATGTAAGCAATAGTAAATAAAAAAATTGCTTACTGTATAGAAAAAAAATCAATTTAACTAAATGATCTGAAAATAATTTTATTGAACCATATAACTGTGTAGAACGCTCAAATTGGTTGCTAGAATGTTAAATTTTTTTGCATTATGCATTGGGTTTTCTACAAATTATTCTTATGGTACAATAAAATTATTTTTAGACCTGTATCTAATTGAATTTATAGAAAAATTATTTTTTCTGCGTGTTTACGGAAATTTGTGCACGGAAGTTAAATCCACTTGTTGCGGAAGTTCCGCGTGGCACAGCACACAATTAGAAGAGCACACAATTCGGATTTCCACGCTCACCTTGCAGCTGCTCAGTCGTGTCTAATCCTATGTCTCATTTCCGAGCCACCACAGCACAATTCGCCCCGGCAATCCGTAATACTTTCTCCGATGGCGAATTAAAACCAAAGAGAAACTTTAGCAAATCGGAGAAATAAATAAATCGGCGCGGCGATTTCCTGCCGAAAACACGGACGAGAGCGACACTCTTCGATCGAAATTTCGAAACGACCGAGGTAAAAGTTCACGGACTTGATATTCAATTCTACGCGGCACTCCGAGAGAAAAGGATAAAAAGAAAAGAGAAAAGATTCGCACGAGATCACAGAATTCGCGCGCGATAGCGAGACGACGAGGTCAGACGGGTCAGATGGGACGTTGCACGTGACGCATTTTTGGATGCGCCGATTTTTCGCGCGTTCGTTGCACGAGGGACGTTGTTCGGGGACGACGATCGGATAGAGTGCTCCGAGACAAATGCAAGTACGATCGGACGTCGGCCGTGTCAAAAATCCCGCTCGCTAGCCGGGGGGGAAAAAGAAAAAAAAAAGAGCCACTCGACCAGGTATTTTCCCTTTCGCCAGAATGCGGGACCACCACCACGCGATTGCCACCATCCGCCACCGTCACCACCACCACCATCGTTACCGGTCGCAATTGCCACCGCCGCTGCCGTTGCCTATCACCATTGCAATCGCCATCACTACCGTTACTGTCGCCAATGTGAAAAATAAATCGAATGACCAGGACAACGATAGACGAACGATCATAAAAGTGAACGGACAGGACGATCCTCCGCAGTAACGATCTTGAATCTTTGAGAAAACATGAACGATCCTAGACAGGTATAATATGTCCTAAAGACGTCATTACAAAGCCGCAGAATACAAATTGACAGCAACATTACATCAATATTATAATTTTCTACTCAATAATATAAATATAATGTAACACGTGTTGTACATAACAGTTATATTATTGAGTAGCAAATTATAATATTGATGTAATGTTATTATTAGTTTGTATTTTGCGGGAAGTTTTTTAAATTTGTTTAAAAGATATCTTATAGCAAATTTGATTGGACGCACTAGTGCCTACTAATGCATATTAAAGTTATTGTACACTAGAGGCTTATTACGGTTCTTGAAACGAGGTGAAAATTACGAAAGTGATCGAATTTACTAGAATATTTCTAACTTTATTGGTTAACACCTAATAAGTTTGCTCATTTTTGTAATTTTCACTTCGTCTGAAGAACTGTAATAATCCCTCTGATTTAATCTGTATAAAAGTAAACTGCAGCCAATATTTCGAATTGGTATAAAATACAAATTTTATTTAACATTACATAAAATATTTTGAGGATTTCACGGTTTAATCTGTTTTTATATTTACATTAAATACACATTTCTACTTATGTGATTTTAATGTGCATTAGTGCGCATATACTGAGTGCATTCAATGACTATTATTGACGTCTTTAAAATATCTTATGTCTCGATCTTGGACATGTATGCTGTCTGGAATCGGTCGTCGTGCGAATTTAGAATTATAGAGCAAAACTAAAATGTTCCTCCAAATTGAGTTTATTCGGTGGAAACAAATTGTTCCTACTAGTTGTTAAAATCATTTGTCTCTAGCAACAATGGGTAACAAATGGGTAACAAATTCCCGAATATTCCTTTGATGTGTGAATACACACCTTAATAGATACAAGAACTTATTTTGATACTATAAGACAATAATTATTTTTGTCAGATCAATCGTTAACTGATCTTTCTTTACTTTCTGCATGAGTACCGCATAATAAGATCCACTGAACTCCTTTTTCCGCACTCATTGCTGCTATAATTATTGTCGATTGACCGATAAATTCGTGTATCGATATTTTAAACTATAAATAATGCAAAGATCCTGAATAAATTTTTGCCCGCAGATCGAAGTTGATTCTTCGTGCATGAAATGAAACAGAATCGCTTAACGCAAATATGGCCTTGAATCATTTTTCATGAGATAAACGTATTAATTCCCAAATGCATGGGGTTTCATAATGGAAAGCATCGTTTCGATGCAGTCGGAGAGTAGAAGAAAAGAAGTCTGTAGCTACGAATTAAAGAGAAAGGATCTCTCAAGGAGTTATGAAGTAAAATGAAATGAAGGTCGAAATAAATTCTTTTTTATATAAATGAATTCTTTTCAAAATCTCTCTCTTATTCGATTTAAATTATTTACTTAAGTTTACATTTGTTGTTAACAATAAAACTGATTATTAAAATAAAATTCAAAAATATTTTGATATAAATTTCTTTAGTAATAATATTTTTGCAAAATTTTAAATCATAATTACATTTTTAGCAATCATGCCAATTAATAAATATAAATAAGAAAAAGATATATATTATAATTTTTTGAGTATTTTTTTTTTAAATAATGTTAAATTTCTCAGCTGTCAAAAACCACTGCAATGATATTTAACAACTGAAAAATTATACATTATTACAGGAATTGTTTTACATTTCTATTGTGCTGTATCGGACAGTGTGTTGGTGTTTTACTTTACCGTATATTTTATAAGTTTTATGATTACAAAATTATTATGTTTTTAAAAAAAAAACTAAAAATAAAATTGTATTTAAAAGAATACTACAAAAATAAAGCAATTTGTTTATTGCACGTAATTATTGCTCACCTCTAACAGAATATGGCGTTTCGAGATAGACCCGAGCCTTTTTACAAATTATTACATACAGTTATCATAAAAATATATAGTTTTTTATTTAATCGATTCAAATCGTATATTTTAACAATTTTAATGCGAGAAAAGTAAATTTACAATTATTGATCAACTCTTCAATTTTGTTTATACAATATAAAATAAATAATAATTAATTTTATATCGTGACGTATATAAATATTAATTGTTAATGTACAACAGATAACACTCGAAAATATTTAGAATAAGAAATATATAGTTAAATTCTTATTTCATTAAAAATAATAGTAATATTAAGCAAGGAATATAATTTAGAATAATATTTATATCGTAAATCATAAATATGAATATTGTATTTTGTAATTAATGATGTGAAATGACAGAATAAAATCAGCTGTTTATATCCTGGCATCAGCCTTGAACTTTTTTCGACATGCAATCGTCCGAATGTGAAATGTTAAATCGAGGTATATGCATGAAATAGAAATTATTAATAGATTCACAAATTACGTTTATAAAAAGAAGTGCCTACAATAAATAATTAATTATGTATTAATTATTTATTGTAGGCACTTCTTTTTATATTCAATTATTCGGACAGAGAGCAAACAAGTAATGTCGAAATAAGCAATGGTCTAAGAAATAATAATAAATATAAATAATTCGTATAACAAGATTTAATTTCAAGGATATCTGGATATATGTTCAAGGATTGAGATGCCTACATACAAACTGAGACATTATAAAATATATTCAATGTAATTAATTCACTTAAATTTGATTAATAAAATTAAATACTAATTCATTAAATATTTGTAGAAGGATGTAATGAAATATTGGCATTTCTCCTTACAGAAATTTAATTCTGAAAAGTAGTAATTAAAATTATTTATTTTGAGCATTAAAATCACTAATAAGTGATTTTAATAACTAATTAATCATTATATATAATTGCCAGTGTTAAATTTCTTTTTTTTCCTTAAACTATTATAATATTCTCAGAATATATAATCCTTAGGTTAAGTTATTTTAGGTTAAGTTATTTTATCGAAATAACATGCTTTTTAATATTATTTTGTATAACATTTTTTATAAAAAGATATTTTTTTCTTATTTTAGAAAAATGTGTTTTTATAAAATATCCCGATAAAAACTTTTTCATGCATAAATATGTATAAACATACATAATTTTATATGAAATATGTCCATTATGTTCATACATCTTTCCTTCTTTTGTAAAATTACTTTTTAGTGTAATAAAAATAACAATAGAGTAATGTGAAAACGTTAAAAATAATTAAAAGGATAATTTTCACTATTTATTTAAAAAAAAGTTTGAAGAAATGTAAAAAAGTTACTCATGTATAATTATATATAAAATTATGCATAATTGTGTATGAGCAATTTTTCCAAACTTGTTTTTTTCTAAAACGAACAATGCGAAAATTTGTCCCTTTAATTATTTTTTATGTTTTTACATTACTATTGTTATTTCTATTACATTAAAAAATAATTTCTATTACATTTAAAAAATACAAAAAAAAAGGGATGTATAAATATGTATGAACATATTTCATATATTATTATTTCATATATTATTATATGTATTATATTATGAATATTTAGATATAATGTTTATACATATTTATACATATTAATGTATAAAGTTGTTTACCGAATATGTTGCAAATTTTTAGCAAATCTTAAATTTATATGTAATTAAAGTAGTAAACTATTGACTAACATAAGGCGTAATCATTTTCTCTAAAGATAAGATCGATGCGTATGGATTTCTCTAACAATATGATGCGATATGTTGCTCATGTCTATTCATTTAAAATTTTTATTTGATGAAGTATTTCTCGCATACTCTATAAATATATTCTCACATGTATAACTGTGGTTATAAAAATTAAATAAGAGTTTCGCAACATCAAAGAAGAAAGTTTTAAAAAAATGAATTTTTTCTGCTTATTTCAAATATCTCCTTACGATACAAATAAAATAGATTAGAAAAATATTATTCATAAAGAAGAGAAAGAAAAAAAAGTCTATAGAAAGTATGACTAAGGCTAAAAGGCTTATATTAATTGATTTGAACACCATCACAATGAGACAAATATGTACAGTTAATATATAGGTAATTAAATATAAAATTGTATGATAAAAACTGATAGAAAATTGTGCAGCACATCACGACACATCGCTTTCTCTTTGACATTCATGCAAAGAAGTGGATCATTATAGGAAGGTCGATAACGCATGATTGATACTCTATTGAAAGTCGGTTAAAACACGGAGAAAATGACACGCGCGATCCAATTACTTTCGCGATGTGCCTGTTCGCGTTAATATTGTATATTACGACAATGCGAAGTATAACTTCGCTTCTATTTGAAAACGCGACTGTTAAAGGAAGTGAAAAGTCGAACGATTTCTCGATACTTCGACTCATCGGTAATGGTCTCTCTTTATATTCATTCAGATCAAAGCGAAAGCGCGAATTCTTCGTAGGACAATAGCAAAACATTCATTAAAATACAAAGGAATTGAGATTAGAGTCAAGATGACTTTTCAATCGAGGAAGAATACATTCTTTTCTGTCTCATACAAAAAGGGACAACCACCTTATCGACATAGTTTTACGCAATCTCTTTTCATTCAGCGTCAAAAATAATTTTGAATTTTTTTCTTTTTCAAATGAGAATTAATTCATCAAATTCCATAAGACCCTTAGGCGCTTTTTCGTTTTAACTAAATCTTTGGAACTCCTAATCAAAATTTTTAAACTGTGTAAATGATATTTATTACAGGTAAAAAGAATTGCTCTTTTTGAAAATTTAATCAGTGATGGGATGGAATGTCTGGAAAAAAAAATAAAAGTGGAAATAAAAAGTGAGTATCTTTATTTATTAATAAAACTAAATTAATATTTAACTAATAAAACATATTTGTTATTTAAAATAATCTATAATTTTCGATATTATTATATAAATAATCTTTAATAAATATTTATTATAGATAAATTATTATTTAAGTGATCTATAATAATTATATCGATATATAATATTTTTATATAAAAAGGTATAGATAAAAATTATTTGTTAGTTGAATATTTAGTCAATAAAAAAATAGCTATGGATCATTTTACTCTTATTTTTACTTTTACTTTCAACAACAAATCAATTTTCAATCCCGCTTTTTCTCAATAAGCCGTTTCTTTTTTTCCGGGTTTTCTTTTTTTTTGAACATACATTCGTTTTATCTAGAATACGTGTGAGGTGTAAAGCAGGAACGCGGATCAAACCGGAACCGGAACCGGAACTCATAATTGTGTTCCAACTTTCTTTAGTTACAAAAATTGTAAATATTGAAATTATTATTGTATTGAAATTCGTCAAAGTTTATAATATATTGGAATTATAACATCAATAAAACTAGTTTTGTTTTACGATCTTTTTACTTTTTTTCGAAAATTTTAATATATAATTATTATAATTTAAACAATATTAAGAATCTTTATTTTAGACCGCATATATGTGAGAAACACAATCAAACTAGAAAAGTGTCTATTACGATCGAAGCTGGATCTTCATTGCTTTAAAATAATTCAAATATAGTGTATATTATTATAGTAATTCTTTGAATTACTATAATAATATACACTATATTTGTACTTGCATATATACTATATTTATTATTATATTTTATTTTTTTATGTTATTCTCTTTATAAGATTTATTATTGTTAATATTATTATAAAATTTAACAAACACGGGAATTTTTTACGAGTCCGAATTCATCAAGTATTTAAAGAAAGTAAAATACAGAGAAATTAATATTATTTCGAATATATTTATATTGTTTTTTTATTTTTATACAGAGTATTTCCTATATATATGATTTGGTCATTTAGAATATTTCTATTGTTTTTAATGATATGAAAAAATATCATAAGAAAAATATCTCTTGTAAATATGTTATTTATTTTTTGCTAATTATAAATACTTTCATATTTTTATGCACAAAATAATAAAATGAATTAATGTAAAGATAACACATATAGTATTTATTTTTCAAAAAATAAATGAGTTTACAAGATATTTTATATTTTGTGTCGATGCACGTATGTCAAAATAAGATATAAAATATCTCCATATTCTCAATTATGTGATTTTTACTAAACAATTTTTTTTCTTATATAGCTAGAATAAAATGTAAGGATAAAAAGTAAAAGGAAAAATGAAAAATATAATATTGTAGAAAAATCGTAATCATAAACTGAAAAGACTCGTTACAAATGGTTCCTGTTTTCTTCACATTGATTAAAAAACCGAAACTGGAATAGTTTTTCTTACTCCATTTTTTAAATTCAACCATAACCGTAAGGAAAATATTCTTTCGGACTGAGTCCCTGGTGTGAGGGTCTTGAGAAACACAGTTAGAGAGCGTATAAAGCGTAACGTCACTCGATGACAGTATATGGACTGGTATACGTGTTTGGAGCAGTTGAAACAGCTGGCCATGCGGTCATTGCGATGACTAAACGTGTGTTGCGTCGTGCCGGATCATCGCGTAATGTAACATAATCGGCGTGTTTAGCCAACAGCGATCACGATGATCATCGCTTGAAACGCGCGATCATTCTCAAGGCGGCGACAGTTGTTACAATGCATTGATGCATTGTTGTGCGAGTTGGCGTGAATACCTGATGAGAGATACATATCGATAATGTTCGATAGGCTGGACATTTTTAGGCTAGAATTGTGCCTTGTTTAAAACGAGGTAAATAACATTTGTATTATCAGAAAATGAGATAAGCATGCATTATCACGTATGTGTACGTGGCTATTTCTTTCGAAAGAAACACCATTACGCAAGTAACTTCAAGGAAAAAGAGTTGTTTTGTTTATTTTTGGTATTTTCTTCTTATCTGGTATTTTTACAATATACGACTGATATCTAGTATTTTATCAATACACTTAAGATACTATCTTTTTTTATATCAATCTTCAATTGAACAAAGCTATTTTCAATTTCTCCTATCTTACTCTGGTAACTTGATAATCAAGACCATATTTAATACTTTTACATTACCTACTGTGCGTCTTTAATGAGGTAGATGTGTTTACATTTAATTCCATCGTAAGATATAAAAATTTTACAGAAATCTTGCCAAAGATGTCCATCGAATTGGTTGAGATTGCTTCTCAAGGGATAACCCGTGCGATGTCACAAGATTCTGAGTATGATGACGCTTTAGAAGTACCTGATTCATTAGAAATAACAGTTGATGAAAATGGCGAAACAATACGAATTTGTAAGGAAGACACGGAATGCATAGATAATAAAGGTATGAATTTGTATTCTACGTAACGTGTCTTGCATATTTCCTAACAGCCTTTTGTTTGGTTTTGACCTTAATATTGTTTTTTTTCTGTTAACAGTGGTTTTATATATATTTACTCTTATAATTTATGTATTATAAAAGAATATACACTTTTAATTTATACTCATACTTTTATTTTATATAAATCTGTTCTTTTAGCTAAACTTCTTGTATAGCTTACTTCTTGTCTCTTTTTCTGTGTGAAAAGAAAGAGGAAAGATGAACCTTGCAAGAAGTGCTCAGCTAAAAAGAACAGGTTTATGGTTTCCAATTTTATATTATGTTTTTTTCCCCTATATTGGTAGAAACTCCTGGTGTAATACCTTTCACCGTTATACACAATACATCGACAAAGTTCAAAAGTCAAACTCGCAATGTATTTATTCCTGGTAAAGAAGTGCACGTAAAAATCATAGATAACGAACGTAGTGTGACCACGCATCCTTTGAATCCAAATCTGTATACCATAGAATTTAGACATGGACCTTTCGTTTGGACTATTAAAAAGCGATACAAACATATTCAATACCTGCATAATCAATTGAAAATATATCTTGTTAGTTTGAACATACCTTTCCCTACAAAAAGCCATAGGGAGAGGAGGAACAGTCTGAGAAGTTATAGAACTGCGGATGAGAAAAAGGGCAGAAGAAATGCTTTACCAAGGTATAAAAATTATACATTATGGTTTGTATTCACAATAAGAAAATTAGATAAATATAATCAGAATCATTTTTATAGATTTCCTAATAAACCCGACATTCTAGTGCCTTATGAGCAATTAAATCGTAGAAGAAAGGAACTAGAGGATTATCTAAGCAATTTACTCAACATAGAAATTTACAGACGTCATTCTGAAACTGTAAGTAAATTTTTTACTAATAACACAATTGATTGATCTAAAGAGGTATGTCATCATCATTTATTTACAGATCAATTTTTTGGATATATCACATTTGTCTTTTGTGGCTGACTTAGGGATGAAAGGAAAAGAAGGTACAATTTTGAAACGGACTGGATCAGGTGCTAAAACGAGATGTAATTTTCTTGGCTTATTTAAATGTGGACACTGCATCAAGTGCAATTATCTCTGCACCTCTCTTTGTGGCAAGTGGCAGAAGAGGCACCTTGTTGTTAAAGAAACCTTCGTTGCGTATCTTAATCCTCAAAATGGAAGAATAAAATCTGTTATTTTGATGGATAATGGTTTTGGGATCAGTCTTGGAGTATATGCTACGGGTTCACGAAGCGGTATGCAAATTACTAATCTCAGCAGACATATAGTTATCAAGTGTTGGACAAAACGAAAAGCTAAGGAATGGATGGAATTTATACAAGAAGTTAGTAATAGAGAAGGTAAGATTTTTCTCGGAAACATAATGTATATGTCTCTGTTCTATACCTAATTGATTAAATTTTGGTGCACACACACACGCACACACACAGGTAAAGATTTTATACAAACGAATCCACATAACTCGTTTGCTCCATATCGTTCACCTATATCAGCGACTTGGTTCGTGGATGGAGCCGATTATATGTCTGCTGTGGCTGATGCATTGGAAAATGCCAAGGAAGAAATTTTTATCGCAGATTGGTGGCTTTCACCAGAAATTTACATGAAAAGACCAATGTCTAATGGAGATTATTGGCGACTGGATAAAATTTTGCAAAGAAAAGCAGTGAGTATAGTTATGATTTGTTATATAGGTTAATAACATTTTTATTAAAACATACAAATGTTACAGATTTCAATTAAATGTACTGATTAATAGTAACGAGAAATTGTTATTTAAGATTGTTTAATGTATGCAAGAATGCCCTCATCTCTTATAAATATTTTCTACAGCTTCAAGGTGTTAAAATATTTATATTAATATATAAAGAAATTGAAGTCGCTTTAGGCATAAATAGTTACTATAGCAAACAGAGACTTGTGGAACAATGTCCTGAAAATATAAAAGTATTGAGACATCCAGATCATGCAAGGGCAGGTGTATTTCTTTGGGCTCATCATGAAAAGATCGTAGTTATTGATCAATCTTTAGCATTTCTCGGTGGCATTGATTTATGTTATGGCAGATGGGATAACAACGAACACAGATTGACAGATTTAGGTAAATGTCGTATGAATTTTTTAGTCATTTTTTAGTTCATTTTTTATCAACTAATAGTGTTAATTATAGAATCCATTCATCAATCGAGTATTTATATTCCCTCAAGAGACAAGTTAACTAATACTAGCAGTAAAAAGGTATTGGGTTGTACAAAAACACATGTGCTATTATCATTAGCAATAGCAACGAACACTATTGCTATGGCTACCACGAGATCCATGCCTTTACTGTAAGTAGTATTTAATTAATGTTAAATATGAACTAAAATTAAAAACGTAAACATGTTTCATATTTAAAGACCGATGATGGATGAAAAAACACAAAAGGATTTAATGTTATCAACATTGTCAACGGATAATTCACTTTTTATGCTGCAAGAAAAGGGAGACAGTGTTAAGTGTAATACACCTGAAATGCAAAGGAAGAATTTGTTCGATGTCGCCAAAACAACCGTCGATAAAATGAAGAACACCGTGAGAGTGAAAAGACAGGAATTAATTAACATGGTATACACTTCTCATGAAGCGGATACCGATGAAAGTATAGATTTATCAGTATCTGAAGATACAGTGGATTATATCTGCAGTTTACAACCCACAACAAAATTATGGCTTGGTAAAGACTACACAAACTTCATTGTCAAAGACTTTAACGATCTTGAGAGGCCCTATCAGGATCTGGTAGATAGAACTACTACTCCTAGAATGCCATGGCACGATATAGGAGTTTTAGTGCAAAATGCTGCCGCTAGAGACGTGGCTCGACATTTTATACAACGTTGGAATGCCGTCAAAGTATACATAACATTTTTTATTACATATGTATTTCAAATTCAAATACTCAAGCAGAATGCTGAAAACTGATATTTGTTGTAGCTAGAAAAAGCAAATCTCAATTCATGTTATCCTTACTTATTACCGAAATCATACAAAGACTGCAAGAGCTATGCTCCGTTTATTAAAGAGGCAAACAAGTATAACGTCAAGTGTCAAATACTGCGTTCGGTAAGTTCTTGGTCGGCTGGCTTTCTCGATCCAGAAACTGTAGAGCAGAGCATACAAGAAGCTTATATCCAGGCGATTAGTGAAGCGGAAAGGTAAGATTTTGTACATATATTCCACAATTCCATATAACATTTTGCTAACTTGAATAAATGTGTAGGTATATATACATAGAAAATCAATTTTTTATAACACTTGCCTCCATGGACAAAGGTGGCGTAAAGAATCAAATTGGTGAGACATTATTGAAAAGAATCCTGAGAGCGCACAGGGAAGGCGCGGTGTTCAGAGTATTTGTCGTAATGCCGTTGTTGCCGGGTTTTGAAGGAGAAGTTGGAGGACCAAGCGGCACGGCATTACGAGCGATAACTCATTGGAATTATAATTCTATATCAAGGTATTGTATCATTCTACTAAATATAAATTGAGAGAAAAGCGGTACACATAAATTTCTTTCTTATATGAAATAACAGGGGAAAGGATGCTATTCTAAATCAGTTGTTGGAGGCAGGTGTAAAAGATCCCAGCGAATATATCACATTCCATGGCTTGAGAACTCATTCTATGTTAAATGGTACAATGGTAACGGAACTTATCTATGTTCATAGTAAGCTAATGATAGTAGATGACAACACAGTAATCTGTGGGTCAGCTAATGTAAATGATAGAAGTATGATTGCTACAAGGGATAGCGAAATAGCCGTAATAATTCACGTGAGTATATCATATCATATGTGGTGTAAATTATGCCTATATCTTTAATATAAATAGATTTTAATATATAATAAAAATTTTTTGTTACTGTACAAAAGATTTATTATAACTTTGTTAATAACTTCAAATAAATATATAGTATGATTTTTTTATATAAAGACATTATATAAAGATATTATATTTTTTACCAATATAATATGAATAATAATTAATCAGATAGACAATTCACTTCTATCAGTGATGAATGCATTTTAAATAATAACTACTGTTTAAAATTTAAATAATTTTATTTTTTTTTAACAATGATATAAATATATTATTTTTATACATGTATATAAGAACATTGATAATATTTTAAACTTATTTTATTTTATATAAAATTATACATACATAAACATAAATTTAAAAAAAAAACGTTGAAATTTATAATTTGTATATTACATTATATTTTGTCTTATTTATATTGTATTGCTTTATATTATATTAGTTTATAAAACAAGTCCCTGATTTTATCATTATTCTGTGTTTTTTTATCAACTTAATCAATACTATAATAAAACAGGACCAGGAGTTTGAGGATGGACGTATGAATGATATACCTTTTCCTTGTGGTAAATTTGCTTCTTCTTTGAGAAAACAATTATTCCGCGAACATCTAGGAGTATTGAATACGAAAGAAAACATCGAAATCGATGACATCGTTATAAGATCATTTTACAAGGATATGTGGTGCGCTAGAAGCAAACAAAATACGGAGATATATGAAGAAGTATTTCACTGTATTCCCACCGATAAAGTAGTCAATTTCGCTATATTGAAACAATATCAAGAAAAAGTATCTCTCTCTATATCTGATCCATTATTAGCGCAAGAAATGGTGGAGAATATAAAGGTAAATATCAAGCATTTTAAATGCTTGTGTGTGTGTGTGTGTGTGTGTGTGTGTGCCTAAATTTATTGTTTAATCGCATCAAACATGTATTTTTTTCAGGGACACTTGGTCGATTTGCCACTAAATTTCTTATGCAATGAAGATTTAAAACCTGCTGCTGGAACAGTAGAAGGAATGATGCCAACTGCGTTGTGGATATAAGTTCTGACGAATAAATGTTTTTGAAAATTTATTGCAATTCTCGGCGCAAATTAATAATAAAAATTTCTAATAATTTGTTTTACAACGCAAACAGAGTATGTAAAAGGTGATTTTAATGTTTTAATTCTATATTAAACGGCTTTTATATTATGATGATCAAAAAAATGGCTAAGTGGATCTTTTTATCACTATGATGTATATCGTATAGATATTCAAATTTCTGTTTATTTGTATATTTAATATTGCCTCTTATAATAAGGCTGATCGGATTTTCATCGACATGCGATTTAAGTTAATCTATTTTAAATTAGTCTAATTTAAAATATAAGTACATTTACTTTAGATTAATAATACTTAACAATACTTAATACCTCAATTAACGTTTTTCTTAAAAATAAAGAGTATTATAGTATAACGAAGATTAATTATATATTATTTTTATTTGAACTTAACTTTTTAAAAATAAGTAAATAAGTTATAACTATTTGTTGTTCTTCAAATATAGTTTATTTTGTTTAAATGTAATAGGCATTATTACTTAATAAGTATTGCATCTCTAAAGTTCAATATATTTAATTATCTAACAAAATATAATTAAAACTTGTTATTGGTTATATAACTAATGATTCAAAATCTTTTTATATAATTATAAGTAAATAAAATCTATTTAAAAAATTATATTTCTAAAGAAGATGCAAATACTTCGGGTAATACTAAAATCTTCTATATAAAATCTTTACATATTTAATTATCTACAATTTAAGATTTAATGTGTACCTGTATTTTTCAACGGAGAAAGGATCTTCATAAAAAATTGAAAACAGCTCACAATAATTGAATATTGCAGTAGAAGATAATTGTATTTTATGTAACAGGAGATCTTAGTGTAAACATGTTGTAGAAAGTTATTAATATAAACTAGATTACATTCCATCTGTTTGATGCAGCTAATATTTAATATACAATACAAAAGTGTAATTTGAGATTAATGAGAGATAAAATGAGACATTATGTATAACAAGTATGTTAACTTATTATAATTACGAATTGTGCCTGTTTTATTAGATTAAAATTTTATTTAAAAATGTTTTTAGAATGCCATCAATATAACAAAACGGTATAATAATAATAGTAGTAATAATAATCACGATAAAAGTTTTATTGATTTAATAAATAAAGCATAACAAAATGTGCAGTCAAATGCATTAATCGATTCATTGCAAATACACAGATGAGTTTTGAGAAATATATATAAACAAGAAAAAAAATAAAATTATTAATTCTTTATATATAATATACAAAATTGCATTTTATAGTACATGTAACTTCGAATTTTTTTGTATTGAATTTAATACATTAACTATTTTGAATTGTCAATATTAAGATAAAACATATATGAGTTTGGAAATTTTAAAAAGAACAATAGCACAAATAATGTATAAGTTATTTATACATTTCAGGTAAAAAAATTTTTCATATAAAAATATATAT
>NW_017306160.1:271675-279185 GCF_001594115.1 Trachymyrmex septentrionalis
CTCTCTCTCTCTCTCTCTCCTCTTCTATAATATAATACGACGATTTTAACAGTATATATTTTTTAATTAGTTATATATTTATCGGAAAAAAATTTTGATGAAAGAAATCAAAATCTTTATCTTATAATCATACAGCATGATTATTATTAAATACATTTTTCTATTCAATTATTCTAATTATTTGAACCTAATTATTTGAATTCTAATTATTTAATAATTATTTCTAATTATTAAAAATATCGCAAAAAATCTGAAAATATATACTAGTAGTTTTCCTATTCTATTATATGTATGTATATTATATTCTTACCGCCGAGCCATTATCGTGTCTCTGGATTTATGTAATCTTAAATATTAAATTTTTGTTATTAAAAAAAGATCTACTTACACTGTCGAAAATAATCTTATTAATTTATTTTTAATATTTATTAAATTATCATCATTATATAGTTTCTCTATAGAAAGCTTTTTATTTTTAATTCAATGAGTTTCAATATTTGTTGTCGAAAACAAAAAATAGACAGTCCAATATTTGGTAAAGTTTACCTTTTATATTGACCTTATGATATATTTACGACATCAAAAACATTGTATATACTCATTCGGAAATCTCTTTCGAGATGGCAAGACGATTTGACGACATCACAATTACGCTGATGTGCTTCTAATATTAAAAGATCGAGAACTATAATGAATCAACTATAGTTACTGCGAATCAACTGTATTTTGATCTGCACGAAGGTGTAATATACAATGTAAGTCGTTAAAAAAAATAATTTAATGGATGTTTATCCTTCGCACATTATATAAAAAGAATACATAAAACATAATTCAAATAATTTTAAAAGACAAAATACGACTAAATTTAAATCTATTTCTTCGAGATTTTCTACTCATTAATTACGAATTTTTATAGTTAATATATTTTTTTTTAATAAATCGACATATTCTACCCCTATTATATTACAATTAATAATGAAAGCTAAAAAACGAGATATTGAATATAATTTCAAAATAATCTTCACACATAGAGTTGTAAACAAAAAAATATTTAATTAAACTAAAAATCAGATTATTATTATTATTGGTAAATAGATAGAAACAATTTAATAATGAAAAAAGTTTTTTATTTTTATTTCTAAAAATAATTTGAATTATTTCATATATTATATTTAATTCTTCATGTATCTGTGTTTGAGGAATATTTCTACAGAAATGATACAAAAAAAGTATTAAGATAAACAAAACTCATACACAAAAATAATAGATCAGTAAGAGTTTTAAAATACGTTTACTGTATTGAATTTCATTAATAATGTGTTTTAGATATATAAATTAAAAATTAATTTATTTCTTATTTTTACTTTTTGAATTTATTTGAAAACTGAGAAAAATGGTAACTATAATTTTAAAATAGTATCTAATAATTCCTGAGAAAATTTTATTTTTTAACAAATTCTTAGTAAACTTTAAATATATATTAAACAAAAATATATCAGAATGATCAAATAATCCGAACAAGAAATTGATTTAAACTTTCCGTTCTTTGAATAAATGGTTATATAATTCTGTGAATTTATATACTAAGTATGTAGGCTTTTATGTAGGCTGCGCGCTGAAATAAGTTTTCAGTTTTGAAACTCAACTTTACTGAACTACCGCAGTAATATGACGAGTTAAATTGACTAACAATTTAATTTTAAAGAACTACGTTCTTACGTAGTATACATAAAATCACACAGAATTATTCAAGAACATTTGAGATCTAACTAGACCCATGAATAATTCTTTCCCATATTGACATTATGTGTTTACATTTTTTGATGACAAATATTCTATGAAGTTAAATATACAAAAAATTATTTAGATATTTAAAATTATCTTTTAGATTAAATATATTTTTTTTATTTTGTTTCTTTCAAGAGACAATTCTATAGAAATAAGAATTAATTAATTACGAATGCATTAAAATATTATACCTACACAATATCAAATGTAACAAAATATTCATAATTTTCCCAAAGTAGATATTATACATAATTCTATTAATAAAAGTTGCAAAAATTATTATTTTTATTTTTTCTAATATTATATAAAAATTAACATTAAATTACAATAACTTTAGAAATTATAATATGACATTATATTTATTTCACATTTAACGAAAAATTGTAGATTATAAGTAAAGAAACAATCGAGATCATGAGATTCCTAAAATTGTTATTAAATATTGGCGTAATATTGATTACAAAAATGATTTTTTGCATCGGTAATAATTTAGAAATTATTGATCGTTTACCCAACAACACGATACCTATTCATTATAACATCAATCTGACACTGTATCTCGAAGAAGGCAACTTTACTTTTCATGGTGAATCCAATGTCAATATCGAGATTCGTTATAAATCGTCAAAAATAAGCTTACATTCGAGAGATTTAGAAATAAATGAAACAACGACAACATTGATTAATGACAAAAATACGGTTTATAAACCGATGAAACATATTCATAATAATGTAACGAACAGTTTGACACTGAATTTTAACAATATATTATTACCCGGTTTTTACATCTTAAATATGAAATTTTCTGGTAATCTATTACCTGTATCTCGGCAAGGAGGTTTTATGAAATTTCCGTACACAATTGATAAAGGAAACGACACGTAAGTAAATATTAAAATATAAAAAATATATTATTAGCAACGTAAAAAGTTTTCTGTTACTATCTTTATTTGTTTTTATCATTGTTACCACACTTTAGAAGCTCTTCAGAGAAAGTATAATTATGTAAGGGAGAGTAGTCTAAATCGGACCTATTTGCAGTTTTTACTCTCTATAAGGCGTAAATAAAGTCTGATCAAAGATCATAAAACCAAAGATACCGTTGGAAAGATCATTTAATTCTTTTCATTTTTACTGCAGACTATTTTGACGTATCTCTCACCTGTATTGAACTATAATGGAAAATGTAAAAACGACTTTTCGGGTCCGATTTGGAACTATTGATTGGTAGGTCGAATTTGGACATCCAAAGAGAGGTCCGATTTGGACACGGATCCTTTCGAACTTTTGAGAGCCAATTTTACAATAAATCGCAAAAGTAATCACAAAACGCTTGATATTTTTTAATTCTACATTCTTTAATTATCTTAAATCATCTTTCAAATTTTTAACGTCTTTTAAATAATGATTTACAAAGATTTTCTTTTTTAAAAAAATTTTTGCACGATAACTAAAAATACATATTTGCGTCTATTCTATGAACGTTATGACAGAGAATTGTCAAAACTGCTGTCACTTCGGTGTCTTATAAGGACTTTACATTATAAATAGCACGCAAATCTGCTTAATCATATTTTGTTTAAATTAAAAAGGTCCTATTTGGAACACGGTCCGATTTAGAACATTCTCCCCTATATATAATTATTTTATATATGTACATATACAATACACACATATGTATATAAAATTCGTACATATTGTAATATTTAAAAGGCAACTTCAATTTTAAATAAAACGACGTAGTTATGCGGCATTTCGATTTTTACGTTCAACAAAATTTGTACTAAAGATAGATAACAATAAACAGTAATTAAATTTATTAAATGCTTATTGTTAGTCGATATAAGTAAAAAATTTGCTATCATTTAATAGTAGTATACTTGTAAAACAGTAAATGGGTAGCTGTAACGTATTTCGAGCCGAATGACGCCAGAAGAATGTTTCCATGTTGGGACGAGCCAGCGTTAAAAGCCACCTTCAACATTTCTGTAAAGCATCATCAAAAGTATGGTGTATTGTCGAATATGCCAATACGACAGCAATTTTTAGAACAAGATGGCATGATGCAGACACACTTTGACATCACTCCTATAATGTCTACTTATATTGTAGCGATTGTAATGTCCGATTTTATCCGCGTTCCTAATGCAAATGAGACAATCAATATGTGGTGCAAGTCGTCTTTATCGTCGAAAGTAAAATTCGCACACAGTATTGCTGAAAAGGTCGTAGAATTCTTAATTCAATATACTAATAGTTCTCAGAAGGTTCCAAAAATGGATCACGTCTTGATATCGAATTTTACAGTTAGTGGCATGGAAAATTGGGGACTCATCATTTATGAGTAATATTTATAATTTAAAAAATTAATTAAACTATTATAATGCGCTAATCAACGTTACGTTCAGTATTTAAACTTAGAAATTTAAAACATGTGCTTATCTCATAAATATTCAAAAATATATATTATCATACTTAGATTGTTATAAATAGTTAACGTATTTAATATATTACATTTCCTCCTTTTTGTACACGCATAAATATTTTACATTATAAAAAGGAAACAACCAAATTGAGTTATTCGCATATGAGTATTATGAATAATATAATTACTCGGAAAACATTTGACTGCATATTTAGAAATATTTTACATAATTATATCATGTAATGTTGTGTCTTTTTAGTGAATCAAAAATTATCTACGATGACAGCAGCGATCCAATATATCGGAAAACAGAAGTAGCATTAATAATAGCACACGAACTTACACATCAATGGTTTGGCAATTTGGTTACTCCATCTTGGTGGCCCTATCTGTGGTTAAGCGAGGGATTTGCTGCGTTCTTCGAAACGTACATAATAAACAAGGTTGCTCAATTATTATTAATCTTAGATTGTGTTATTATAAAAAAAGGTGTTGAAGTATTTCTTAAAATAATGCTAATTAAATACTATATTTTCAAGAGTAACTGAATAAAAAATAGGACATGCTTTAATTTAGAATTATAAAAAAGTGTGCGTTTTTTGAAATAATTATATAAACATTTTAATAAAAATTCCTGTTGAAAATTAAAGATCGTTTGTTATTATCTATTTATCTATTAAAGATTTACTATTTTAATTTTTTTTATCAAAAATCGTAAGAACACTAATATTTTCATTAGAATTCGAAAATATTTTATTTTCTGCACTCGTTATATTTAGCATTTAGTAAACTAATAAAATTTAACGTTTTGAATTTTTATATTCTTAATTTTGTTTTTATATTAAGTAATCTTCAAAAAACTTTTAAAAATAATTAAACTAGGTATGCTCTTCTTGAAAAAGATTCGATCTGAAAGTGTTTATACAATTCGATGTAATGAAATGTAGAATAGCATTTCCGTGGAAATGGTAAACAAACTGATTTTGTATTTCTAATGCGAGCTTCTCTTCGAATTTTTAATATTTAGTCACAGCAAAACATTTCTTATTTCAGATTTTCCAAGATTGGCGGTTGATGGATTTTCTTCTAATTCGAACAATACAGCAATGTTTTCTTAAAGATATAAGCTCAATGAACTCTGTTACATTGAAACTTGGCAATACTCTCGAAAAGAAGTCGTTGTTTTCTGATGAAGTTTATAAAAAAGGTAGTTTATTAAAAAGTAAAATTATGTAAATAAAATAAAATTATTATTTATGAATTCTGTAATGGATTCTTTACAAAATAAAAGATAAAACGAGTTAAGATAAAAAGAGTTAATTCTTCTTTACCTTTACATATAACAGATATTAATTTTACTTTGAATATGTATTAATTATTATTAATTAACATTTTTTATGTTTATTATCGTAGCACCACTTTTATTGCGCATGTTACATAATATAATTACTGATGAGATATTTAGAAAGGGTCTTATTACGTATTTGACTACGCAGTAAGTGTATAATGTAGTCTGAAATTATTATATATCACAATATTAAGTACATGGATGTAACAAGTACTTGCATCCATATTGAAAAATATAATATGACAGAAATTTGAATTTAAATGCTCAATATCTCATTATTATTCAATTATAGGTTACGTTTCTTACTTCTTATTTAATTATAATTTAATTTAAGTTATAGTTTTATATTATATTTGAAATTTTTTTACATATATATATATATTCAATTGTACATTAATATTCGCATAGATTCTTTAATAGTCAATGTATATTTTCCGATATATATAACTGCAACAACTGACAATTGCCATTTTTCAAATTTAGTCAATTTAGCTCAGCCAGTCCAGATGATTTGTGGAGCGCCATGCAAAGTGCTCTAGATGAATCTGATGTCCCATATAAAGATTATAGAATAAAAGAAGTAATGGATACTTGGATGAATCAAGAACGTTATCCTTTTGTAGACGTGGTAAGAAATTACGAAACTGGCGAAGTAACAATATCACAAACATGTGTCTGGCTATATGGTGAGACTGAGAATAAAATTACTAAGTGGTGGATTCCTATAACTTTCGCTACGCAGTCCAATCCGGATTTCTCCAATACTGTACCTCATTATTGGTTACGACCAGATCAACATAATATAAGCTTTATAATTAACCCAGATGATTGGATTATTGTCAATTTACAACAAACTGGTAAGTATGAATCAATTTACGCATTGTTTATTTATTTTATTTGTCTATCATTACAAAAATTTTACATCATTCAATGCATTTATGTATCTTTTTATTTATAAAAAAGTTTAAGTTTAAAGGAAATTTGATTAAATTTTCTAAATTTTGCCAAACATTAATTAATGCAACATAATTTTTAAATACGTAAAAATATATCTTAATAAATTCAATTAAAAAGATTTAATAATGTATGTAATAAAAATTCAATAGGGTATTATCGTGTTAGTTACGATATCAAGAATTATCAAAAAATTGCACATTATTTAAATAGTGAAGAATATAAAAATATACATGTTGTTAATCGTGCTCAAATCATCATTGATTTGCTTGCTATGGTGTTTGCTGAGCGGATAAACGGATATTTATTCGTCCACCTGATAAGTTATCTCTTTCAAGAGAGAGAATATGCGGCATGGCAACCATTATTTCAAATAATAGAAAGTATATCAAAGATTTATTTACTGCCAGAGTTTTATCATATTAAGGTAGGACTTTACAGTCTAAGTTATATAAAGTAATGCGAATATTCTAATTTATCACAAATTGATTATATTTTCAAATAAAATTTGCGAATTTTTTTGAAAGTATACACATATAAAAATATTGTTATTTGCATGTAATATATTATAATTAAAACTACGATTTTTTTTGTATTTGACATTTTCATATTATAGCGAAAGTTCATAGCATTAAAAAAAATATAAATATATATATATTAAAGAACAACAATTATATAAAGTATTCTATATATAATTATAAAATAATGGATACAATTAGGCCAGTCCAATTTGAAAAAAAGTTTCAGGCAAAAGTTATGTGACTTTGAGAGAGATATAAGATGGTACCATAGGTATGATCTTGGGTAACGTTGTCAAGGTCAGAGCAAGATTACTTTGAATTTTTTAAAAAGAACTCCCCATTTTTCATTGTATATTCACATACCTTACCTTAAAAGCTTTTTAAAACACTATAATAAAATATTTTTTATTTTATTGAAATTTTTGTCTGAAACTTTTTTTAATCCCACGTCTCCTTTTCGAGATATTTTAATGT
>NW_017306160.1:279285-285588 GCF_001594115.1 Trachymyrmex septentrionalis
TATGTATTTTTCCACAAATATCACAAAAAATCAATATAAAATAAATACATTAATTTACAATTTCTATTAGGTACGTTTAATACAACTCCTCGAGAGACTTCTTTACTACATAGGATATGTAGACAATCCTAATGATGACGATGTCACAAAACTGGTAAGGCTAAGCGCTTTAAAATGGGCATGTACTCTTGGTCACGAGGAATGCAAGAAAATGGCCGCACTTAAATTAAGTGAACATCTCGTGGATCCTAAAACTCACAAGTAAATTTCTTACGCTCGCGATTGTCTCGTAAATTTCTGTGTGTGCGCGTGAGCGCATATGCGCATGCATATGGATATATTAGTTGCTTTCCATTTACACACAAGTGAAACTGAACCTGAAGTGAGCTAAGTATTTCGTATTCAGATTATGTGTGTGACGTCATTACTTTATACTTTGATAAATTTACATTTGATAACACAGATTTAACATCATTTTTAAATTGAGTTTACATGATTCCAACAGCAAAAAACTTGCAGCAATATTATTGCAAGTTTTGTGCTGTTGGAATCATGTAAACTCATTGCTGCAACGTGTAATGTTGTTACAAAACTTGCAGCAATATTGTTACAACTTTTGTGCTGTTAGGAGTCTCACCAAAGCACACGTCTCGATCTTGTGCATATTGTAAATAAAAACTCAGTTGAATCTTATCAGAATGCGCATTCAACTAAGTTATGATATAATAAGTGAGAATGATTTGAGAATCATTCTCACTTATGTGTAAATGAAAAGTAGCTATTGTAACTGATTCTCTTGAATCCCTATTCTTATTTTAATAATGTAACGATATAATAATATGCCGTTGCTTATAAGATTGGAAGAATAGCGCAGAACAGGAATTCCATTTTACAAAATAAGGTTGCTTAATAATACGTATACGTAAAAATATAAAATTTAAAATTAGTAAAATAGATAGTCGTTATAACATATGAAATGTATGTATCAGTACTTAATTATAGATATATATTTTAGAATTTTATATGAGGAGGAATTTATGTACTGTATTGGTATGATGGCAGCCAATAGGACTACTTGGGATAAAATGTTGGAATTATATCTAAAAAACGAAAAATTGAAAATACAAATATTAGAAAGTTTGAGTTGTGCTGAAGATCCTGATATTATTATCAATTACTTAAATATTATATCATTGAACACTTCATTATTTCACGATGATGAGCATTCTTTTGTTTTCAAGAATGTTCTTGAGAAGTATGCGTGCAACGACAAAATCCGTGACTACGTATTAAAAAATGTGGAGACTATAAAACCTAGGTATTAATATTTCTCTTCGTAGATGTATACTATATTATTTTTTTCTATATAATTATAAAAATTTATTAATTCTATACAATATTTTGTCTTTATATAGATCATTTACTACAACTGCAGTGATAAAGCTTATTCTTGAAAATGTTTACTCTAACGAACAAATTGACAAGGTAAATTTTACGATTTACATACTGATTATTGATCTTTTCATAGCGTTTTACAGCTCGTATAACACAGAATATGCAACATTGCTATAGTATTGCAATATTATTGCAATATTGTGAGAATATTGCAAATTATTGTTGTTGCAATATTACTAGAATTTCCTGTGTTGCAATTTAAATGAAAAACTATTCCTCAGGCCGATTTATGAATTAATTCAACTTTATGTAACTTAATAATATTAATTTTATATAAATTAATATTCATATCATTAATTACTTTATATGTTTGTAATTACTTACATATTTAGACTATATTTTTATATTTTTAAGGACAATTATATTATAAAAATATAGTATAAAATAAGCACGTGCTTTAAAATAATATGAATTGAACTTTAATTCACAAATTAATACAATATTAAATCGATAAGATCTAACCCAAGTAGATCTAATACAAGTAGCAAAGTAACTCCGTTTCTAAAATTTTTATTTGTGTGCATGTAGGCAATCGAACTGCAAGCAATAATTTTTGTGTGCAAACGAACTGTCGACAAAAGTTATGTAGGCAAATGATACTGTAGGCAATCGATTTGTAGGCAAACAAGATCCCCCCTAAATATATTATTTGAGAATCGGTATAAATGAAAAGCAGCTATTGTAACTGATTCTCTTGAATCCCCATTCTTATTCTAATACATCATATATGTATATTTATCTTAACATTATATTAAATTAAAAATTACATATTGTATTGAATTTATTTATTCAATTTATTTATTTAATTTATTTATCTCAAACTAATCTGTTCCAGGTACAAACATTCTCAGAAACTAATTTTAATCAAGATCCAGACACTTTGTATGCAATTCAAATAATGATAGAAAAGCGTAAAGAATATCTTGAGTTTATCATACAACATGTTAAGAAGTGGTTTTTCTACAGAAAAGAAGACTTCATTGTGAAGTGATCATTGATCTGATTAATCAACGAGATGAAATGTAATGCAAAACACATATTTATTCCTATATGAATGTTGTAATAATATTATTTGTATCCAGTACTATCATCTTGTAAATATTTTTTAAATTATTTTAATTTAATTTTCCAAAATGTTTCAATATTTTTATAGTATATCTGGGAAAACTATCAATAAAGTCTTTTGACACATTAATCATCTGTAACAGTCTTTTATTGACAAATAATTCATATAATATTACATAATACGTAAAACTCTTTGTATTTGTGTGTGTGTGTAAAATATTTTTATAAATACTAAAACTTTATTAATTACATTTAATACAGAATAATTGTAATTAAATTATCTCAATTGACAAATATATTATATAATATATCTACATTTCTAGATTATATGAATATGTATATATAGTAGTGTCGTTATTTAATAACAATTCCTAAACAGTATAGTTAATAGCATTATTATTATTATTATTATTACTATCTTTATAGATGTTTGATTTGGAATAGAAGACATGAAATAATAATGTGTGTCACAATGTATTAAAAAATCAACTAAATAATAAAGGTATTTTTATTTAAATAAGAGTTTATTGTATACAATTTATTATATACAATAAAAGCATGTAGATAATTTTATATTATTCATAACTTTCTTTTTTTTTTTTTTATATTTGCACTTTTTTCACTAAACAAATTAACTTCTGAGAAGAAGAAAGTGAAGTTCATTTATAAGAATTTCTGTAAAGCATTGATCGGCAACAGCTGCAACTTTTGGGAGAAAGTCATATATCAAACATATGCACGAACCATAGAGTAGTATAGAGGAAACATGAATCGACAGACTAGTACATAACCGGACATATAAAGAGAAAGAGAGAGAGAAAGAGAGAGGGAGAGGGAGAGGGAGAGAGAGAGGGAGGGAGGGAGGGAGGGAGAGAGAGAGAGAGAGAGAGAGTTGGAGGAATAGAGAAAATATGAGAAAATAAATACCTTGATAAATTAAATATAATAATAAAACTTAATTTATACTTTTGTTTTACTCTATTTTTATACATTCTTATTTTTCTATCTTTTATTTTAGACTTTTATCTTATAATGGCAAAAATGTGAACATGTTTCAGTTTAATGACAACTATACTAGAATTACGTAGAATAAACGCAATAAATTTTTGTATAGATGCAAATATGTGTCAAAAATCTTTTAGAAAATTTGAAATTGCTCTAAACATTTTTATATTATAATCAATTATTTAAATGTTATACTGTCGGACAATATTTGACATTGCGATTAAGAAATCCTATTTCATCTTTTTTCAATCTGGTAATTAATCATTTATCATTTATACAATAATTAGATGTTTAAATACATGTTAAGAAATCTTGAAAGATTCGAATTCAAGCAATAACATCTTGAGAAATACGTATGCTTCGAATTTTCTATTAAAATGTAAGAATTTTTTAAAATAAACTGTAGCATGTAATCTTGTTATGTTATTTTTTATATTTATTAAATATTTGTCATTATTGTTAAATTTCTTTATGCAGAGCTTCTCATTTTCAATTTTTTGTAACGTTTTTTTTTGTCGATGACTTCATATTCAGAATCGGTTCTTACTTTAAGATTCTTTTAAATAATTTCTTAAGCTGCTAATGCAGCCTTATGATTTATTTATGACAGCTTAAAACTGTAGAGAAATGGTTTTAAATAAGGTCCGATCATAATTTATTAATACCGCCTTATAAGTTTCAACATACGTTATCGGAAACAAAAATACATAGTTCAAAATTTGATAAAGGTCGTCTTTATATTGACACATACAATGTATTTACAATAGCATCAGAGACATTGTAATCATTATTTGGGAATCTTTCGAGGTGGCAAGACGATAATCGCGCAGTTATGCTGAAGTATCTAATATTAAAAGATCGACAATTGCAATTAATCAATTACAATTAATGCGAGTCAACTATATTTTTTATCTGTACGAAGGTGTAACATACAAAGTAAGTAAAAATATAATAATTTAATTAATGTCTATCCATCATTAAAGTTATCAAAAATATGTGAAATGTAATTCCAATTATTTTATAAAATAGAGTACGACAAAGTTTAATTTCATTTCTTCGAGAACTTATTTTTTATGATGAGATATTTTACATTTTATTCTGACACATAATTACATAAAATATAAATTAAATAACTTGTAATAATGTACATTAAATAACTCGTAAATTATTAATTTTTCGATAATATTTGATTTAAGGATTATTCTGTATATTACTCACGCGCGCACGCGTACACACACACACACACACACACACACACACACATTTGACTTTACAAAAATAATAAAAAAAAAAGTATTTTTACATATGATATAAGATAAACACTTATATCATATGTAAAAATTACAGATTAATAAAAGTTTTAAACTATTTTTTATTGTGGAGAATTCCATTAATAATTTGTTTACGAAATAAATTAAAAATTAGTTTATTATTTATTTTTACTTTTGAATTGATTTGGAAACTAAGAAATAACAATTATAATTCTAAGAGTCAATCTTATAATTTCCGAGAACAAAACCTTTCTTTTTAATAATTACTCTAACTAATGGTTAAATTCAAATATTATATGACACCAATAATGTGTTTATGTTATTTAAGTTTGATAACAAATATTCTTTATGGACAAATGTAAATAGTGCTACTTAAATGTCTAAAATTATCTTTAAAATGGAATAAATTAATTTTTTATTTGGTTTTTATAAGAAAAAATTCTATGAAAAAAAACAAGATAAATTAATTACGAGTACATCAAAATATTCTTAACAGATATTAAATACATGATTCTTATAATAAAAAAGTGCAAAATTTATTTTTCCCATTTCTTTTCATTTTTATGTAAAAATTTATGTTAAACCACAATAACTTTGTATTTTTTTATTTTTTCTTTAATGAACAATCGTAGGTACGTAAAAAGAGGGATTCAATATGGGATTTCTGAAGTTACTAAATATTGGCCTGATATTGGCCGTAAGAACGATTCCGTGCATCAGTCGAAGTAGAGAAATTATTGAACGATTACCGAATAACACGATACCAGTTCACTATAACATCAATCTGACACCGTATCTCAAGGAAGGCAATTTTACTTTTTACGGCGAATCCAATGTCAATATTGAAATTCATTATGCATCGTCAAAAATAAGCTTACATTCAAGAAAATTAAAAATAAATAAAACGGCGACAACATTGATTAATGACAACGGTACGATTTATAAACCGATAGAACATATTTACAATATAACAACCAACATTTTAACACTGAATTTTAATGATATGTTATCGCCCGGTCTGTACATTCTGAATATGAAATTTGCCGGTAATTTATCAAAGCGTTCTCAAAAACAGGGTTTTATGAAATTTCGGTACACAACCTCTAAAGGAAACACGTAAGTAAATATTAAAACATGAAAATATATTTGCAACATAATGACTGCGTTCTGCAAGAAAACTAATCAGTTAGCGCTTAGTGATTCTTTAATATAATTGGTTCTTACACTTAGATTTTACGAAGAACTAAAGGTAAGAAACAATCATATTAAAGAATCACTAAGCACTAACTGATTAATTTTCTCTGTTGAACGCAGCCATAGACAGTTTTTGTTACTATCTTGTTTTGCTTCTATTATTGTTTCTATACTGAAAAAGTTTTTTTGATGAAATATAATTATAATATACATACATATATATATATATATATATATATATATATGTGTGTGTATATTATATATGTTTCTAAATATTAGTTTTTTGTTCTCCCAAATTAATTTTCTAGATAAT
>NW_017306160.1:285688-287545 GCF_001594115.1 Trachymyrmex septentrionalis
CAATTATATATAATTATATATATTGTAAAATATGTCCACATAGATACATTTTTTTCCCGGACAGTATCAATCTTAATTTTTGCTACATCGTTAAAATTTGTATTACATCTAATAATACTAAATGATAATAAATAGTAATTAGTCTTTATTAAATTTTTATATTAGAAGATATAAGTAAAAAATTTGCTATTATTTAAGACATTTTATTAAACAGTAAATGGTTAGCTGTAACACATTTCGAGCCGAATGGCGCCAAACGAATGTTTCCATGTTGGGACGAACCAGCATTAAAAGCCACCTTCAACATCTCTGTACTGCATTATCAGAATTATAGTGTACTATCAAATATGCCAATACAAAAGCAATTCTTGGTAAAGCAAAAAGACATGATACATACACATTTCAAGACTACACCTATAATGTCCACTTATATTGTGGCGATTGTGATGTCCGATTTCATCAAAGTTCCCAATGCGAACAATACCATCAATATGTGGTGTAAATCTTTGACAACGAAAGTAACATTGGCACACAATATTGCTGAAAAAGTTGTAAAATTTTTGATTCAATATACCAATAGTTCCCAGAAAGTACCCAAAATGGATCACGTCTTGATACCAAACTTTGTAGTTGACGGCATGGGAAATTGGGGCCTCATTACTTATGAGTAATATATACGTTTATGAGTAATATTTACATAAAAAATTTATAAAACTATTATAAAGCTACTCAATGTTAATTCTAGCATTCAAAATTTAGTAATTTAAGATACGTGCGCGGTGCATATCTCACAGATAACAAAAAAATACGTACTTGAATATTTGAATTGTCCAAACATAATATATACAGGGTGTCTCGTAAGATTTTGGCCAATCGTTTTTTTATAGACACAGCGGAGTGAACTAAGTCAAAAAGTCCTCTACCATTTTACAATTTTTGCAATAGTTAACAAGATATTAATTTCTAAAAAATTACCAAATATTGGTCTTGAATAATTTTTTACTGTTTACAGAAAAACTGCAAGAGACAAAAATCATTTATTTTCTTCTCATACAGTTCTAAAAATTTTTTTCAGTATTTTTTAATATTGTTCTCAGGTTGATAAAAATAACAAAATGTAGTACTAAAAAGTTGATAAAAAATTCTAAAAAAATTTATAGAGTTCTATGAGAAGAATATAAATAACGTTCTCACAGTTTTTCTGTAAAATTGATAGTATTTAAGTAAAAAATTATTCAAGATCAATATTTGGCAATTTTTAGCAATTAATATCTTGTTAACTATTGCGAAAATTGCAAAATAGTAGAGGACTTTTCAACTCAGTTTAATCCGCTCTATATATACAAAAGCGATTGACCAAAACTTATATGTATATAGTTTGGATTTGTACAAACATATATTTATATATTTATATATATATCATACAGGGATGAATAGCGCTTTTACTTCTATCGTTACTTTTTATTATAACGTTTTGGTAATAATATTATAATTTTTGATGATGATAATTAACTGAAAGTCAAAAATAAGAAAGACACTTATGAAAAAAATAGCTTGTTACCATTAAGCGTTATTTATTAAAAAAAAGTAACTCATTATTTGTAACGAGCTATATGTAAAGTATATGTAAAAGTAACGCATTGACGCATTATACAAGTAATGAGTTACTTTCTTTCAACAAATAATGTCTAATAATGATAAGTTATTTTTCAAAAATGACTTTCCCAATTTTATAGCTTTCAGTTATAATGATCTTTATCGACATAAAATTGCAACGTTACTATCAAATCGTTTTTACAAAAAGTAAAACTACTAGCTTTATTTACTTCCCAACTTTCTCTCTCTCTCTCTCTCTCT
>NW_017306160.1:287645-288951 GCF_001594115.1 Trachymyrmex septentrionalis
GCATATTCAGAAATATTTTACATAACTATATCATGTAATATTGTGTTTTTTAGTGAAACAAAAATTATCTACGATGACAGTAGCAATTCAACATATCAGAAAACGAAAGTAGCGTTGACAGTAGCACACAAACTTGCACATCAATGGTTTGGCAACTTAGTCACTCCATCTTGGTGGCCCTATCTGTGGTTAAGTAAAGGACTTGCTTCGTTCTTCCAAACATACATAATTAACGAGGTTATTAAATTTTATTATATATAATGCAAGATTGCTTATTGAAAAAAGGATTTTGAAGTACTTAGTTATTTTAATCTAAGATTAGAGTAATATCAATTAAATACAATTAAATACTATATATTTTCGTAAAATAAAATATTTTAATAGAATTATGAAAATTAAAAATATTTGTTTTTAGTGTTCATTGAATTAAAGATTTATTATTTTAATTTTTTTATATTTCAACATTATCTTTATATTTAGGAATTGTAAGAATATTGTAATTATTTTAGAACAGAATTCGAAAATATTTTATTCTCTGCATTCACCACAGAATTTAATAAAATAATAAAATTTAATATTTTGAATCTTTATACCACCATATCTTATTTACATTTTTATTTTAAATATTCTATAATAAACTTTTATAGATATTTAAACTGTAGGTATGCTCTTCTTTAAAAAGTTGTCATAAAATTGATAATTTAGGTGTAATCATGGATGTAGGGGATATGTGAGGGATTCAATTAATTCAAACTCTTCTTCCGAAAAGTTTTATTTATTTTTTTTTTGTTCTTTATAAAGTGTATAACTTCATTTTTTACTCTGAGTAAATTTTTTATTATCTTATAAAATATTATTTCTCCCGTTACGACTATGTACATAATTCCTAGAATTTTCGTTAGAGCTTTTGATAAAGTATCCAATATGTAAAGAAAATTTTTGCAAGGTTTTTGAATTAAAAAGCAAAACCTGCTTTAATAAATTAATAACTACTCCATTCATAATTACTATAATATTTTGTTTGAATTACTGTATTTAAAAATTTTGTAAATCATAATCATAATCTTCAGAAAAAGAAAAGTTATGATTTACATTTAATATATTTTTTTTAAATTAGAATCTTAGAAAAAAAAGACATTCTAAGAACATTCTTTAAAATAAAGCAATTTGTAAGATATATGCTATTTATGAGCGATAAATAAACCAGCCTTCCCTTCTACGAAAAAAATCCTAGATATGCCAATGCATGTAATAAAATGTAAAATAACTATGTTTTTATTTAAAAAAAAAAAAAAAAAAAAACACC
>NW_017306160.1:289051-295071 GCF_001594115.1 Trachymyrmex septentrionalis
TTTTAATCAAATGCAAGCTTCTTTCAAAAATTTCGAAACTCAATCACATTGAAATATTTTCTTCTACAGATTTTCGAAAATTATAGGCGGACGACGGAATTATTTATGATTCAGAAAATACAGCAATGTCTTTTTCAAGATACAGGTTCATTAAATTTTGTCACAATGAAACTTGGCAGTACTCTTGAAGATAACTTTTTTAAATTGAATTCTCTTGTTTATGAAAAAGGTAAATTTATGTAAATAAAATTAAATTGTTGTTTATAGATTTTTTAATGTTTATAGTAGTGAAAAAAAGATAAAGCTAATAGCAAACAAATTCTTCTTTAATGCATATTTACACATATATTAAATTTGTATGTACTTTAAACGTATTATTAATTAATATTTTATGATATATATCATCGCAGCATCAATTTTATTACGCATGTTACAAAATACAGTTACCGATGAGGTATTTCGAAAAGGTCTTATTACATATTTGACTAAGCAGTAAGTATGTCTCTCTAATGTAGCATTATATTATTATAATATATCATATTTATTACAATATTAAATATTATAAATATAATAATAGTTTTAATATTTAGTGCTCTAATATTTAATAACTCGATATTATATTCTTATTTAATTGTAGGCTGTACACTTTGGTTCGCATTTAGAATGCGCTTTTATCGAAAAATACGCATTTTTATATCTAAAATTCTACAACATAATGTTATATAGTAATATTAACTATAAGAATAATTGCTAAAATAAAAACATATTATAAATAGAGCCTTTCATGTTTTTATTTAATAATAATTGAATTTTAAATTGTATTATAAATGTTTATATGTATTTATAAATTCAATTACATTAAATATTCGTTTAGATCTCTTAATAGTCAATATACATTACCTTATGTTTGTCAAATTTATAGTCAGTTTAACTCGGCTACTCCGGATGATTTGTGGAGCGCCATTCAAAGTGCTCTAGACGAGTCTGATGTGCCGCACGAAGATTACAGAATAAAAGAAGTGATGGATACTTGGATGAATCAAAAACACTATCCTTTTGTACACGTAAAACGAAATTACAAAACTGGGGAAGTAACAATATCACAAACATGTGTCTGGCTATATGGTGAGACTGAGAATAAAATTACTAAGTGGTGGATTCCTATAACTTTCGCTACGCAGTCCAATCCGGATTTCTCCAATACTGTACCTCGTTATTGGTTACGACCAGATCAACATAATATAAGCTTCACAATTAACCCAAATGATTGGATTATTGTTAATTTGCAACTCACTGGTAAGAACGAATAAAAATATTTAATTTTTTTACTTATTTTATTTTGTTCTATAATCACGAAAATTTTACATCATATTTATATGTATTTATTGAACATATTGTGTGTATTTTGTATTTATAAAATCTTAAAAGAGATTTATATATTTAATTTTCCAAAATTTTGTTAAATATTAATTAATGTAAAATAATTTAATCCGTAATTTTTATATTTCATTGTGATATTTGTATACAATATGTTACAATTGCGTGTTACATTAAGAAAAGGTAAAATGTAGATATCTATGAAAATATATCTTGATGAATTCATATTCATTAAAAAGATTTAATAACACATGCAATGAATAATGCAACAGGATACTATCGTGTTAGTTACGATATCAAAAATTGGCAAAAAATTGCACATTACTTAAATAGTAATAAATATACAAATATACATGTTCTTAATCGTGCTCAAATCATCATTGATTCATTTATATTGGTGCTTAATGATCGAATGATTGGCTACTCATTCCTTCAACTCATAAGATACCTTTCGAAAGACAGAGATTATGTGGCATGGCAACCATTATTCGAAATTATGGAACGTATGCCGAAGGCTCTTTTACCACCGGAAATGATACATATTAAGGTACAATTTTATAGTTAAAATAATACGGATAATCTTAATTTTCTTTCGGCTATAAATGGGCTGCTTCTTAAATTTGCACTTTTTTAAAAAGTTAACACTTATAAAAATTATACTATGATATATCCACTATATATAATTAAATTTTTTTTATGTTTGACGTTTTCATATAGCAATGATTTATATTAAGAAAATGACTATATTAAAAAATATATAAATACATAATAAAAAAAGAGAATATAAAGTATTTAATAAACAATTACGAAGTAAAAGATTGCAACATTCATTTTATGAACATATAATTTCCATATATAAAATATATATATATATTTTTTTTTTAATTAACATATATTAAATGTTCGGCAAACTTTGCATGTCTTATAATTTACGCACAATGATATCACAAATAAATAACAATATAATATGACATAATATATGTCATACAAATCATATTATCACGTGTAATATATTTCATTGGGAGGTCAAATCAGTTACAGTCGGGGCAATGAAATGCATCTTTGATAATACTTGTTGCAAACATAAGTTCAATAATATTAATTATCAACAATCAATTAAACAAATAATTTTTCATGTTTTCCCTTAGTAAAAGATGAATGCAGGTAGATCAATGATTCCTATGTAACGTGAATTTATTGATAAAGCATTGAAATTGTATACATTCTTACATATTGATTTACTCGTATATGAGTACATATTTTTACAATCAATAAACAAATATATACTTGTCTTTGTGGCCGACATGGACAATGTATGCCACATAAGAAAAATATTACACATGCATGCACACAGCACATGCATAATTGCAAATCTATATGAATATACGTCAGTATTTAGCGAATGTGTGTACAGTTATTGTACATTGGTCATATTGTTTAGAATCGCCTTAAACCAAAAACATTACTAATTTCAATAATTATTGCGAAAAAGTTAAACCTCGCCGATTACCTTGATCTTGACATATGTTGTCAAGGTCATGACCCTGAATAACCTTCAACAAGTTTTAGCCGGCAATCACTATTCGTTAAAAAATATTAATAAAAAAAAGGTCTTAAAAAATGTACCATTTTTGCTATAACGAAAGTTATATACATGTAGAATTTTGCGTTGTGTTGTAAGGTGTGGAGGAGAGGTAGGGTGAATCTCGCTCTGCGTTGAAAGTCGTGTGGTCCTATGACAGGGAGAGGTAAAAAGAATTTCAACAGGGTGGAAAGTAATTCCACGGGAAGCGATTCTCACCCCACCTTTCTCCCCTGCTTAAGGGCGTACAATATTTACGCTTTAAACAAACTACATACATGTGAAAGTTGTGTTTATAACATTCTGTTTTTATTGAACAACACATTTTTATAGATTATTTATTTTATTTGATATTAATTTTATTGTTATAAACAAAATTTTTTTAAAGAATAACAAAAATCTAAATTTTTTGGTATAAATATTTTAAATATTTTAACTAAAAATGACTTATGCAAAGTTTCATTGAGATTCACCAATTAGTTCAGGTCAGGATCATGACCTTGACAACACATATCAAAGTCATCGGCGAGGTTTAACCTTTTCGCAATAATTACCCTAATTTCTAGCTACGCTTCAAGCATCTCTTTAACGAGCTTCTTGAATACGTAAAGTACGTAGAAAATCCTAATGATGATGATATCACAAAATTGACAAGGATAAACGCCTTAAAATGTGCATGTAATCTTGGTAACGAGAAATGCAAGGAAGTGACCGCGCTTAAATTAAGCAAACATCTCGCGAATCCCAAAACTTACAAGTAATAAATAATCTTATATTTATTTCATAATTGTATTTGTGTGTGCATGTGTACACATGGATATGGTGACATTATAGTCGACTCTCTATTTCTTCAAATTGTCGAGACCAAATATTCGTCTTACTCTTCTATATAAGTCAATCTCTATTCTTATTTAGTAATGACATAATGACAGAAGAAATATGGTGTTGCGTACAAGCAAAAATATAAATATAATAAAATGACAAGCTGCACTACCGATATATCTTTTTTCATTTTGTTTCTTTATTGTAGTTATATTATGTAATGACATAACAACTTTTACACTACAGTGTACGACAGTAAAGCAGAATAAAAATTTAATTTAATTTTTTTTATTTTTTAACGAAGTTATACCGCTTAATAACATATAACAAGATTACTGAACGTAAAAATTTTGATAAAATAAAAAGTCGGTTATTGTATGAAATATGCATATATTCTTTTTTAATAAATACATATTTTAGAATTTCACAAAAGGAAAAATTTATGTATTGTACCGGTATGATGGCAGCCAATAGAACTACTTGGGATAAAATGTTTAAATTATATTTAATAAATAAAAAAATAAAATCGAAACGAATGAATTTATTGGAAGGTTTGAGTTGCGCTGAAGATCCTAATATCATCATTAACTATTTAAATATATCAGCATTGAATACTTCATTATTTCACAATAATGCGCATTCTTTTATCTTCAAGTACATTCTTAAAAAGCATGCACGCAATGATGTAATTCTTGATTATATATTAAAAAATTTTATGATTATACTTCCTAGGTAATAGTATTCCTCTTCGTAAACATATTATAAAATTTTCTAATCATAAATATTTATTAATTATGTTATTTTGTTTTTATAGATCATTTACTACACATACAGTGATAAAATTTATTCTTGACAATATTTATTCTTACGAACAAATTGACAAGGTAAATTTCATAATTCTAAATTTATAATTAGTGATTTATTGACTATAAAAATCGTTTTAGCTCTTAAATGTCCAAATTAGAAAAAATAATGTATCGAATTGCTGCATAAGAACAAATTAACTATTTATTCAGTATCTCGAACTAATCTGTTTCAGATAAAAAGATTCTCAGAAACTACTTTCAATCATAGTCCACTCATTTTGTCTGAAATTAAAGAATTGATATACAAGAAAAGAATATCTTACGAAATTGATATGAATAACAAGTTTACTTCAGAGAAGGAGATTTAATTGAGAATTAATTATTGATATGTTCACAAAAAAGTTAATCTGCAAAAAGTAAAATTTAAATTTATCTAATTAAATCTTTATAATAATACTATGTTTATCTGTTCAGATATCAAATTGTAAATAAAGAATCTATTTATTTATATTAATTTATTTATATTAATTTATTTATAATTTTATAATTTATTTTATAATTTATTTTTAATTATACTACTAATCTATTTTTAATTATTTTTTGATATTTTTCAATAATTTTATAATATTTATTATTTTATTAATAGTTTGGGGAAGCTATTGAGAGACATAATCTTCTGACACATTAATCTTTTATCAATGAAAAATAATTTATGTTATATTATATAATATATTAGACTTTTCAATGTAGTTTTTAGAACATTTTTATAAACGCTCTAAGTATGGTTTATTATATTCGATTCAGAGCACTTGTAATTAAATTGTCTCAAGTAATAAATATTTTTTAGATATTATATATATAATAGTATCGCTTTCTAATAACAAATATGTAAACTATTTATAGCATTATTATTAATTATTATTACAGTTGATTTGGAAGAGAATAGATGTAAAATAATAAATCATTATTTTGTAATAAAATTCTATAAAGCTAAAATAAAAGTTTTTATTTAAACTTATTATTATATAAAATAAAAAACATTATTGCTATACAAAACATTGTAGATTCTTAGTATTTTATATCATAGATAATTCCACTGGTATATTAATATTGTAATCTTTCACATTTTATGACTTTTCTATTTTTATCAGAATTTCTTGATGGCAAAAATATGCACATACTTATTGTTCTGGTTTAATAGCAACTATACAAAAATTATGGGACAAACGATAAATTTATATATTATAATAACGATGATATTATATATATTAGGTGTAGTAAAAAGTCATCGCGTTTTTTTAAAAGACATCTATCAGTAAAAACCGCAATTACTTTCTTACCAACAATATAAATATATCTTGATAGAGTAAAGTTTCAGCTTTAAAAATCTCTTTTTTAAATTATACGATACGACAATTTTTAATGGAGTTATG
>NW_017306160.1:295171-297603 GCF_001594115.1 Trachymyrmex septentrionalis
GTTGCTTTTGCTTACATGTATTATTATCTACAAGTCGATTGTCTACATACATTATTGCCTACAGCTCACAACCTTCCATATGAAATGAAGACCATCTCACACCAAAAAATAAGGATTAGTTTTTTAGGGTTAGATTTTTTTGGAAAAATATTCCAAGCGACACTATCTCTACGCTGACACCCCACTGTCCACATGATAAATTTCATAAAATATAAATGTTTCCCAAATTCAATTGTTTATAATTCAAGGACTCTATGGCCGGTATTCATAATTGGTTCATATAAGATCATCTTAAATAATGTCTTAAGAGCTAATACAGTCTTCGATCTATTTGATTCATGATATCTCAAAACTGTAATCAGGATGATTCTAAATATAAGATCCGACAATAATTTATTAATGCCGCCTTATAAGTCTCAACATTTGTTGTCGAGAACAAAAAATTTACTGTTCAAAATTTAGTAAAGGTCATCTTTATATTGACATGTATGACATATTTACAATAACGTCAGAGACATTGTAGTCTATTATTCGGTAATTTTTCGAGATAGCAGGTTCATCGCGCAGATATGCTGAAGTATCTGTGTGTGTGTGTGTATTAAAAGGTCGATAATTATAATTAATCAATTATAATTAATGTGAATCAACTATACTCTTATCTGCACAAACGTGTAATATACAAAGTAAGTCGTAAAAAATAATATTTTTTAAATTCTTTATTATATATTCTTTATTATATATTTCTTTAAAATAATGTCAATTATTTCTTATATTATGTTCTTCACATTTACACACATGCGCACGCACACGCACACGCACACGCACACGCACATACATAATATTCTACAGAAATGATAAAAAGAAAGTATTCAGATAAGTACTTATATTGTGCAAAAATAAGACATAAATAAGAACTTTAAAATACTTTTTTTGTGTATAATTCCATTAATATTTTATTTTAAAAATAAATTAAACATTAATCAATATTTTTATTTTTTTGATTAATTTGAAAACTGCAGAGACATAACAATTATAATTTCAAAATTCTATGTAATACATCCTGAGAGTAAAATCTTTCTTCTCAAGAAAATATTAATAAACGATAAATATTATATTAGGTGAAAATATATTAAAATAGTCAAAGCAAATCAAGAAACAGATTTAAACTTTTCGTTCTTTAAATAATTTCTCAATCAATAACTAAACAATTCGAATCTTACATAAAAATATAGGATAGAACGTACCTTTTTCGTCTATTTCTCGCGATAATGTTTATGTTTCTGAAGAGCAGATGTGTTGATTATTTAAAAATTGTGCTTGTACTTTCAAGAAACAATCATAATCATATAATGTAATTATAAGTATGTCACTGTAGAAAGATGTTATTTGTTATCGTAAATTTTCACTGACTGCTTTAATAGCCCCGCTCTACTCCAATTATTATTCTTAACGTTTTTTTAATTTTGGTAGCAAATATTCACTATAGATAAATGTAAACACGCTACATAGATGTCTAAAATTAATTTTTTTTAAATTAAATGGAATAAATTAATTTTTTTTTGTTTTTTTTTTAAGAAAAAATCCTATGAAAAAGACAATAAGATAAATTAATTACAAATCAAAGTATACTTTCAACAAATATTAAATACATATGATTCTTATAATAAAAAAGTGCAAAAATTATTTTTTCTAATTTTTTTCATTTTTATATAAAAATTCATATTAAATTACAATAATTTATTTTATTTTTTTCTTTAACATACAATTGCAGATACGTAAAAAGAGGGATTCGATATGGGATTTCTAAAATTGTTATTAAATATTAGTCTAATATTAGCCTTAAGAACGATTCCTTGCATCGGTATAAAAAATTTAGAAATTATTGATCGATTACCGAAGAACGTGATACCAATTCAATATAACATCCATCTAACAACGTATCTCAAAGAAGGCAACTATACTTTTTTTGGTGAATCCAATGTCAATATCAAAATTCGTTATGCATCATCAACAATAAGCTTACATTCAAGAAAATTAGAAATAATTGAAACGGTGACAACATTGATTAATGACAACGGTACGATTTATAAACCAATGAAACATATTCATAACAATGTAACTGACATTTTGACACTGGATTTCAATGATGTATTACCGTCCGGTCTATATATCCTGAATATGAAATTTGTCGGTTATTTATCAGAGTCTTCCGAAAAACTGGGTTTTATGAAATTTTGGTACGCAGATATTGAAAAACATAAGTAAGTAAATATTAAAACATAAAAATACATTTGCAAATACATGTAATAAGCAACTTTTGTTACTTCTTGCTTTTATCACTTTTCCATACATAAAAAGATTTTTCAGTAAAACATAATTATAATGTACATATACATATGTATATGTATAATATACATACATATTAAAATATA
>NW_017306160.1:297626-299292 GCF_001594115.1 Trachymyrmex septentrionalis
TTTTAATACTTTAAACGGTAATTTTCAATTTCAAATTAATCATAAAACGGCACAGTTATGCAGTATTTCAATTTTTGCTCTTGCCAAAATTTATTTACATGTAATAATACTAATGACAGTTAACAATAATTAATATTTATTAAATTTTTAAGTTAGATGACATAAGTGGAAAATTTGTTATCATTTAATAAATTTTATCAAACAGATTAGAGTTCGCTATAACACATTTCTCGCCGAATGGCGCCAGACGAATGTTTCCATGTTGGGATGAACCAGCATTAAAAGCCATCTTTAACATCTCCGTAATGCATCATGCACATTATACGATACTATCAAATATGCCAGTAAAAGAAATATACGACGAACCAGATAAAATGAAAACGACATATTTCGAGGCTACTCCTATAATGCCCACTTATACCGTAGCGATTGTGATGTTAAAATTCATCAGCTTTCAGTCATTAGTACATGAAACCATCCATACATTTTGGTGTCGTAGATCGTCATTAGTGCCTATATACCTAGGATTCGCATATAATGCTTCTGAAAAGGTCACGGATATCTTGATTGAATATACCAATAGTTCCCTGAAGATATCCAAAATGGATCACATCCTGATACCGAAGTTTCCAATTAACGCCATGGGAAATTGGGGGCTCATCACTTATGAGTAATATACACAGTTCATAAAATTAATTAAGCTATTATAAAATTAATCAATGTTAATTTCAGCACATTCGAAAATTAGTAATTTAAGATACATATTTATCACACAAATTACTAAAAAGTATATACTTTAATATATTTAAATTGCCTTAAATAATATAAAAGTATTTAATACAGTACATCCATTCCTTTTTTTAGCTCATATATATATATATTATACCCAGATAGCAAAATGTCTGCAGTCTTCTAGCAGACTGTCAGCAGGTTCGAGTAGAAAATGACGGCAGTCTGCTATCAACTGTGTCCACATTAGGCTTGTGTTCTGTTAATATTGCCTGTCGATATAATGTGATGGCAAATTGTTGATAGAAACTGATCAGATCCTGCTGACATTATCTGATGCTTGCAGATTCTGTTACGTTTTTTTTAGCAGTCTGTTAACAATATTATGTACATTTAATTCTGTTGTTATTTTGTTAACATAGTATGTAGCAGACATTTAAGAAATATATTTTCTACAAACTTGGCTATCTGGGTACACATAGAGATGGGTAGTAAGTAACTTCTATTCATTATTTCTACCGTTATTTTTTAATAGCAATTTGATCAATTTTTTATTGATACGTTGTAATTTTTGATAATGACAACTAACTGTAAGTTAAAGATGGAAAAGATATTTATGAAAAAAATGAATTTTTACCATTACGCGTTATTTCTTGAAAAAATTTATTTATTAAGAAAAGCAACATTATTTGTGTGTAACGAATTAAAGTAGCATAAGTAAAAGTAATGCGTCGACGTGTTTTACAAGTAATGAGTTACTTTTTTTCAATGGATAACTCATAATAATGATAAGCTAATTTTTAAAAGTGACTTTCTTAACCTTTAGTTAATTAAAGTTATCTTTATCGACATAAAAATTATAATGTTACTACCAAATTGTTATTACAAAAAGTAACCGTAAAATAACGACGTTATTTATTTCTCATTTTCTCATCCC
>NW_017306160.1:299372-305507 GCF_001594115.1 Trachymyrmex septentrionalis
ATATACACATATGTACAAATATATATATGTACATATATATATATGTACAAAAAGAAAAAATTCCAAATATTCAAATTATTTACGTAAGTAATGTCATAATTACGAATTATGACATAATATAATTGCACTATAATTACTCAGACTTAACTCATTAGATTGCACATTCAATGACATTTTACATAATTATATCATGCTATTTCAGTTATTCAAATCTTATCTACGATAATGAGAAGGATCCATCATATAGAAAAATTTTGATAACAATGGTAATAACACACGAACTTGCACTTCAATGGTTTGGCAACTTAGTCACTCCATCTTGGTGGCCTTACCTGTGGTTAAGTGAAGGAATTGCTTCGTTTATCCAAAAAATTGTAGTCAAAAAGGTTATTGAATATTATTAATGCAAGGTTGTTTGTTGAAAAAAAAATTTTATAGTACATTTTATTCTAAGATTATACTGAGAAAATTTTTTAAAATCTACTATAAAATTATAGTTGAGATAATCGAATTCCGGTTGGAAATCCAGTTGAAATTCCGATTGATTAAATCAGAATTTTCTAATTTGTCCATTTTCAAATAAAAATAAATCATTCTTCTCACTGTAGGATAATACCAATTAAATACAATTAAATATCATATTTTCGTAAAATATATTATATTAAGATGGAACTAAATGCGCATAACGCATGCTTTAGTTTAAAAAGCCCGTAACACATTTATTGAAACGGATTATAAAAATATTTTAATATAAATTCTTATTAAAAACGATATTTGTTTTTCATGTTTGTTGAATTAAATATTTAATATTTTAATGTTTTTTATATTTGAACATTACTTTCATGTTTAGAAATCGTAAAACTTTAGAAATTGTAGTTTAGAAATTGTAATTATTTTATTATAATTTGAAAATATTTTATTCTTTGCATCTGCTACATTTAGAAATATATTAATAATAAAAATTTAATATATTTTGAATTTTCATATCTTACTTTTATTTTCATATTAAATAATTTCTAACAAATATTATAAATAATTGTCGTATCTTAGAGATCCGTTATTTTAATTTTTTTTATATTTAAATATTATTACTCCTTCATATTTAGAAATCACTTAAGAACATTATAATAGTTTATTAAAGTTCGATTGAAAAATCAAATTGAATATTTTATTCTCTGCATCCGCTGCATTTAGTATTTAAGAAAATAAATAATAAATTTAACATTTTGCATTTTTATATCTTAATTTTATTTTCATATTAAATAATCTCCAATATTTTTCAAAATGATTAGATAAATGAGATATTGCTCTCTCTTCTTAAAAAATAATTAACAAAAAATTTAATATAATCTACATGTTATGAAATGTAAAATAACATTGTTTCTGGAAGTAGCAAACAAATTAGTTTTTTTTTTCTAATGCAAGTTTTTCAGAATTTTTAATATTTAGTCACTTCAAAGCATCTTTTTTTTCTTTAGATTTTCAAATTGCCAGTACTGTATCTATTGGATGTGGAGGACATACAACGATGCTTACTTCAAGATATAGGTTTATTGAATTCTATCACATTGAAGTTTTCGCTTGGTGATACTATAAATGAACTTCCGCAGTATTCTACTGAAATTTATAATAAATGTAAGATATAACGTAAAAATAAAATTAAACTGCTGTTTATAGATTCTTTAATCTTAATATGTATAGCACAAAGAAAAAGATAAACAGATGGCTATCAGCCTACAAATACTTTTTTTAGCGCAATGCATCTTTCTACATAGCATGTATTTATTACGTATGTAACTTTAAATATATCTATTTTAAATGTATTATTAATTGATATTTTATGATGTGTATTATCGCAGCGCCAGTTTTATTACGCATGTTATATAATATAATTACTGATGAGATATTTCGAAAGGGTCTTATTACATATTTGGTCAAACAGTAAGTACATTTATTCTAACATTACATTATTATTATATTATTATGTCATAATATTAAATATTATAATAATACTTCTAATATTTACAATGAAATATATAACATTATCAGAATTTATATGCGCTCGATTATTATTGTTCAATTATAGGCTGTACACTTTGGTCCGCTTTCAGAACGCACTTTTATAATATACGTAACATTAACTATATAATAAAAGCGTATTAGAAATAGAATCTTTTACGTTTTTATTCAATTATAATTTAATATATGTCAGTTTGAAGCTGTATAATAAGTTTTTACATGTAATCTATACATCCGATTACATTAAATATTCACTTCTTTAAGATTCTTTAATAGTCAATATACATTACTCCATGTTTGTCTAAATTTGTAGTCAGTTTAGCACAGCCACTCCGAATGATTTGTGGAGCGCCATGCAAAGTGCTCTAGACGAATCTGATATCCCGCACGAAAACTTCACAATAAAAGGAGTGATGGATACTTGGATGAATCAAGAGCGTTACCCTATTGTACATGTGGAGCGAAATTATGAAACTGGCGAAGTAACAATATCACAAACATGTGTCCAATATGATGAGACTGAGAATAAAACTACTAAATGGTGGATCCCTATAACTTTCGCTACGCAGTCCAATCCGGATTTCTCCAATACTGTACCTCGTTATTGGTTACGACCAGATCAACATAACATAAGCTTTATAATTAACTCAGATGATTGGATTATTGTTAATTTGCAACTTAGTGGTAAGTATATATATAAAAAAATTTAAGCTTTTTATTTTATTTTGTTTTATCATTACGAAAGTTTTACATCGTTTTTATTAAATATATTTATTAAATATATTTGCATGTATTTTTTTATTTATAAGAGCTAATGTATTTAATTTTTCAAAATTGTGTCAAATATTAATTAATATAAAATACTTTAGAATCCATAACTGCTATATTTCGTTGTGATATTAGTATATGTATAATATATTACATTTGTGTATTACATTAAAAAAAAAATTAAAATGAATATTTAAAAATATATCTTAATAAATTCAAATTCATTAAAAAGATTTACAATGAATAATACAACAGGCTACTATCGTGTTAATTATGATGCTAAGAATTGGGAAAAAATTTTACATTACTTAAATACTAATAAGTATACGAATATACATGTTCTCAATCGTGCTCAAATCATTGCTGATTCACATGCCATGGTATTAGATGATCGAATAAGTGGTTATTTATATCTTAAACTTATAAGCTACCTCAAGCGAGAAACAAATGGTGTAGCATGGCAACCATTGTTAGATATTATACAAATTATGTCGAAGCCGCTCTTCTTGACAGAAATGAAACATGTCAAGGTATGACCTTATATCATTCAAGTTATATAAAGTATTATAAATAATTCTAATTTTTTTTGTACTACACAAATTAGTTTATTTTTAAATTTGCATTTTTTTTTAAAGCCAACATGTAAAAAAGTTATACTATTTGCACGTAATATATTATATAATTAAAGCAGATTGTTTTTAATATAAAAAAAATAACATTCTCAAATAAAAATGGTTTATAATATTAAAAAAAAAATAAAAATATAGTAAAAAACCGAATAATATAAAGTATTAAATATACAATTACGAAGTGCTGTAACAATTATTTTATGTATTTGTGAGCACATAATACTCATTCCAATTAACATATTAAATACCTAGCAAATTATATATATCTTATCGTTTACGTCATAGTAAAACCACTATCATAAGTATATAAAGATATAATATATATATATGCAATTTAAAGTATATAACAATATAATCTGTAATACAAACTATATTGTCATGTGTTGATTATATGTTTGATAAATATCAATAAACCATGTACTCAGATCCTGTCAATATGCCCAGATAGCAAAACTTGTTTTAACAAAATAACACATGCTTATGATGCTGGCAACTTGCCGTAGAATTGTCTTCAATGATTTCGAATATACCGATATTGTAGCAACATGCAGACAACAATGCGTATTGCCAGCAGTTTAACAGCAAGATATTGCGTTAATCAATGTTATCTTGCGTTGATGGCAATATAACAGCGTTGTATGATGTTGCATATTATTATGGCAACAGTACGAATTTAATGATAACGATTTTGTCGACAAATTGCTGGCAAGTTGCTACTCAATGTTATCGATGACGTATCCAGTTCCCAACAAATGAGGACTCAGTTGCTGCAATTCTGATAGCAACTTATACTTATTTACTTAACAATATATACTTAACAAGCAACATGCCAGCAACAAGATAGATACGTTGCTATCTGGGTGGCTACGTCAAATTAGCAAATATTACATACACACAACATACACACACACACACACACGCGCGCGCGCGCGCGATATGACTTGCATAATTATTTGTGTAAATATTCTCAATATTTAACAAATATGCGTAAAGTTATTGTACATTAGCCATGTCGTCTGGAAGTGTCTTAAATCGAATACATTACTTTATGATTTCTAGGAACGCTACAAGCAACTCCTTCATAAACTCCTTCGAAATATAAAATTCAAAGAAAATCGTAATGATGACGATGTCACAAAAATAATAAGGCTAGCCGCCTTAAAATGTGCATGTAATCTCGGTAGCAAAAAATGCAAAGAAGTGACCGCGCTTAAATTAAACAGACATCTCACAAATCCCAAAACTTACAAGTAATAAATAATCTTACATTCTTGATTATTTCGTAAATTGTATTTGTGTGTGCATGCATACACGTGTATATAGATATATTACAGTCGATTCTCTATTTCTTCAAATTATCGAAACCAAATATTCGTCTTACACTTTCTATTTAAGTCAGACTCCATTCTTATTTAATAATGATATAATAATAGAATAAATATGCGTTGCATATGTACAAGCAAAAATATAAGTACAATAAAATGACAAGCTGCACTATCAATATATCTTTCTTCATTTTGTTCCTTTATTGTAGTATTATTATGTGATGACATATAACAAGTGTTTTACACTACAGAGTAGAACAATAGCGCAGAATAAGAATTTAATTTTACAAATTTATGATTGTTTAATAAACATGCAATAGGATTACGGAACGCACGCGCGCGTAAAGATACGAAATTGGATAAAAAAGAAAATCGGCTACTGTATAAAATAGTATGTATCCTACCTTCCTTAATAAATATATACTTTAGAATTCTACGAGGAGAAAAATTTATGTACTGTACCGGTATGATGGCAGCCAATAGAACTACTTGGAATAAAATGTTTGACATATATATAAAAGGAAAATTAAAAGAGGACCCAAAAAGATTATTGATGGGCTTGAGTTGCGCTGAAAATCCTAATATCATCATCAATTATTTAAATATATTAGCATTTAATACTTCATTTTTTGATGATGATGACCATCCTCGTGTTTTCAAACATATTCTTCAGAGGCATTCACACAACGATAAAATCCTTAAATACATATTAAATAATTTTGAAGCTATCAAACCTAAGTAATATAATAATATTTTTCTTTGTAATTGTCTATTATACTGCTTTCTTAATCATAAAAATTTATTAACATGTTATTTTTTGTTTTTATAGATCACTTAGTGCACCAGCAGCGATAAAACTTATTCTTGACAATGTTCATCTTTTCAAAGATATTAACAAGGTAAATTTTATAATTCTAAATTCATAGTTATTATATATAGTATTGATCTATCGGCTACCAAAATCATTTTAGCCCTAAAATCACAAAATTTTGTAGTAGTTATTATTGCTACAACGTTGCAAAATTGTTAGAACATTGCAAATGATACAATATTATTGGAATTTTTTGTTAGAAGCTTTAAATAAAAAATTTTACATGAGAAATTATAAATTAATGCAATTTTATACAATTAAATTAATATTAATAATTAACAGTATATTTACATATAAAGGTTATATATTATATTTTTGAGGAAAACCATATTATAAAATCAAGTGTAAAATCAATGTATGTTAAATTCATAAAATATATAAATCGAATATTTGTAATTCACTAATGTATATTAAACCGGTCATTTAATAGAAAATAGTTTAGAAAAATTTTAAGAAAATTATCCTATTGTGGATTATAATAATTTATTCAAATTTCATTTTTCTTTAAATAAAGGACAATCCT
>NW_017306160.1:305607-312750 GCF_001594115.1 Trachymyrmex septentrionalis
TTTATAACGCATTTCGCAGTTAAGGAGTTTGATATTTTTTACACATGTTATATATCTTAATATTTATGTACTTATCTTATTATATTAAATTAAAACTTATAATGCATCAAATTGCTGCATAAAAATAAATTACTGTTTATTCAGTATCTCGAACTAATCTGTTTTAGGTGGAAACATTCTCACAAACTAATTTCAAACAACATCCAAAAATTTTGTCTAAAATTAAAAAACTGATAAACGATAGTAAAGAATATCTTTGGAAAACCATAATCGATGTTAAAAGGAAATTTGACTTCGATAAATTTGACTTTGTCGACAAGTTATTTTTAAGATTATTACCTAGAGAGAAGTCATACGTATAATGAAAAGACAATCTTAAAGTTAATATAAGCAAAACTTACATTTGTCTATATTAGCTTTCTAATAATAAGATTATATTTATTTATCATATATTTATTTATTATATCAAATTGTAAATAATTTATTTTTAAATATTTTTTATTGCTCAATTTTATAATATTTAATATTTTATCAGTAGTTTGGGAAAGCTATTAATAAAATTTTAACACAATAATTTTCTTTTAATGACAATTTATGTTATATAACATATTAGATTCTTTGATGTCATTTGTAAGATATTTTTATAAACTGTATAACTCTGATTTATTACATTCAGTTCGAAGCACTTGTAAATGAATTGTCTCAAATGATAAATTTATTATATTATTTTCTAGATGATATATATACTAGTTGCTGTCTATACCAAATACTTAAACTTTTTATAGCTTTATTATTATAATTACTATTATAGATGTTGATTTGGATTATTTAGAATAGAAGATATGAAATAATGATGTCATTTTGTAATAAAATGCTGACTGTAATAAAAGGCTTTATTTAAATAGAAGTTATTATTTCTGTGAATTCCAATATCTCATATTGTTCATAACTTATATTTCTTTGTCTCATGCTTTGTATATTTTTATCTATTTTAAACAAATTAATTTTACAGAAAAAAAATGTATTTATTCGCAAAAATAATTCCTTGAACAGTGATTTGCATTAGGTGTAATTTGGAGAGAAATTTAGTTATCAAGATATACACATGTACATATTGCACAAATATGTATAATATAATATATATAATAGAGAAAACATAAATAGATACACAAGTAGATAGCCAGATATATAAAAAGAGAGTATTAAAGTTATAGAAATGGAAAAAAGAAAGAAGAAAGATATCTCGAGAAACAAAGCATGAAACTTAATACTTTTAATAATTTTTACTGTATGTTATCTTAGTACTGTAATCATTCAAACTTTTAATTTTTTATTTTTATCTGAATTTCTCGATGACAAAAATAGACATACTTATTTATCTAGTTTAATATCAATTATACTATATAGAATACCATTATATCATATATAAAAGAATGTGATGAATTTATATAGGTATGTAAATACGTCACAAAAACCTTTTTGGTTTGCTCTAAAGATTGTGATATTATCATCAAATATTTGAATATTATAGCATCACACAATATTTAGCATTGCGATTAAAAAATCATTATCTTTTTCACTTTATTTTTTTAATCGAATATCATTAATCATATAAATAAGAATAATCATATGAAAGAGCTTATAATTATATGTTATAAAATCTCGAAAGAATTAAACACAAATAAAGACGTTTTGTTGATATATCGTTTTTGATAAATAATGGTATCAAACATGAATATTTTATTTTATTTTTGTATATCCCTCATGACGATTACAATGTTGAAAAATATTATTTCCAATATTTATATTAATAAAGACCAATTTAATAAGATAAGTTTGTGTTCACAGATTTTATGTACTTATAACTTCATTAAATTTGTTTTTTTGTGTATGTCATTTATTTATTATAATTATAGTTAAAATTATTTTTATATTTATATAATTACTTATAATGTGACGATTTTTATATATACATTTTGAATCCGCTATTTATTTTTCAGATAAAGGATACCTTAATTATGAGAAAAACAAAATCTGTATAATCATACATGTTCATTATTAAACACATTTCTATCAAATTGTTTTAATGACTTAAATCGATTATCCCAATATAAAAAATATCGCAAAAAAATGCGCATTTATGTTAAGACATTTATCACAAACTTTTACAAATTGTTACTTTTTATATAAATGTACTATATATTGTGTAATATTGTGCATATTAAATTTATGTTAAAATAACATCTACTTAAAACAAACTGTAGAATGAATAATCTAATCACATTGCCTTTAATGTTTAATAAATATTTATTATAATTATTTAGTTTCTCTACAAAAAGATTCTTATTTTCAATTCATTGTTTATAACTCAAGGATTCTATAAGTATAGGACGTTTTTTTATAAGACCTTACAGCATATTTAGATAACATGTAATAACATCACAGATATTGATATTGTAGTCAGTATTCGAGAATCTTTCGAGACGGCAAGATGACAACGCAATTATGCTGATATAACTTTGATATTAAAATCATAAATTAATTAACTGTAATTAGCTATAGACAATTACGAATCTCTCTCAACTTTATTTTAATCTGCAAACAGGTAATTTATAAAGTAAGTCGTTAAAAGTGATAGTAATTCAAAAGATTTATTCTCCTTATTACATAAAAAAATATATGAAACGTAATACAAATATTTCAAAAGATAACGCATGAATAAAAGACGGTTTAAAAACTATTTTGGCGACTGTTCGAGGATTATCTCACACATTTCTAAAATTTCTTATGTATCTTTTTTACACAATAATCAAAAATTATCATAATAATGACGCAATACATTCAAGGAAAAATTGGTATATTAAAATAAAATTCTTATTTACATTAAATTGTTACGAAATTGCTATCAGTTATTTAAAAACAAATTCAGAGTTGTTGGTTCAATTCTGAATTACTTTTTAAATGATTAAAGCATAACTAAATCAAAACAAATGAAAGGCGAAATAAGAGTTAGCGCATTCATTAGAAAACATATAATCAAAGACATAAATCAGAGATACAAAAAAGTGAAAAATGAAGAAAAGACGTATAATAAAATATAATAAACAGAGGAAGAATAACATTACAAGTTTCGGCTGCCGAAAAAAAAAGCGTAACTAATGACAATGATTTCGTAACAATTTAAATAACGATTCGTTATTTTAATGTACCAATTTTTTCTAGTGAACATTATTATTATAATAATTTTCGGTTTTCATAAAACAATAAAATACATGAGAAAATAAAGCAATAAAACTATCTCCGAATGGTTGTAAAAAACATTGTAATCTTTTTTCCTATATTAACATTATATATTCATTTACGGTAAATAATATGTTTTCTTACGGTAAATATATTGTATGTTATATATTATATACTATGCAGCAATTGTAACACGCTTCTTCGGTGTCTAAAATTATTTTTCAAATTGAATAAATTAATTCTTTATTATGATTCTTTTAAGAAAGAATTTCATGAAAATAAGAATAACAAAATAAATTATAATTATGAGTACATTAAAGTATACTCAATATAAAATATAAAATGATATTCATAATTTTTCCAAAGTAAATCTTATATATAATTCTTTTAATAAAAAAACTGAAAAATTATATTTTTCCCATTTATTCTCTTTTTATTTAAAAATTAATATTAAATTACTTTAGACTTTACAAATTTAGACTTCAAATGTAACTTCAGACATCATTGTATAATGTAATATTTGTTCTTTTTTTAACAAAAATCGCAGGTAATATAAACAGGAATTCGATATGATATTCTTAAAGTTGTTATTAAACATTGGCCTAATACTGACCATAAAAAAAGTTTTCTGCATCGGTGAAAGTTTAGAAATTATTGATCGTTTACCGAACAACATGATACCAGTACACTATAACATCAAACTGGCACTATATTTCGAAGAAAACAACTTTACTTTTCACGGTGAATCCAATATCAATATCAAGATTCGTTATGAATCGTCAAAAATAAGCTTACATTCGAGAGATTTAAAAATAAATGAAACAGCCACAACATTAATTAATGACAAAGATACAGTTTATAAACCAATAGAACATATTCATAATAATGTAACGAACATTTTGACAATGAATTTCAATAATGTATTATCACCTGGTCTTTACACCTTGAACATGAAATTTTCTGGTAATTTATTACCTACAACTACGAAAATAGGTTTTATGAAATTTCCATACACAATTGATAAAGGAAACGATACGTAAGTAAATATTAAAATATAAAAAATATATTTGTGATGTAAATGTTTTTTACTACTATCTTCTTTTGCTTTTATCTTATTACCATACATAAAACGGTTTTCATTAAATGTAATGTATATTTAAAATATACATAATGCATAATATAATACTTGAAAGAATACAGTTTCAATTTCAAATAAAATAGCATGGCTATACAGCATTTGATTTTTATTTTTAGCAAAATTTTTATTAAAGATAGTATACATATAATAAACAATAATTAACAATAAGTCCTTTGAATTTTTATGTTACTTAATATAAGTAGTAAAAATTTATCATCATTTAAGACATTTTATTAAATAGTAAGTGGTTGGCTGCAACGCATTTCGAGCCGAATGGCGCCAGAAGAATGTTTCCATGTTGGGACGAGCCAGCGTTAAAAGCCACCTTCAACATTTCTGTAAAACATTATCAGAAGTATGATGTATTATCGAATATGCCAATACGAGAGCAATTTTTAGACCAAGATGGCATGATGCAGACACACTTTGACATCACTCCTATAATGTCTACTTATATCGTAGCGATTGTAATGTTCGACTTTGTCCGCGTTCCCAATGCGAACGAGACGATTAATATGTGGTGCAGATCGTCTTTAACATCGAAAGTAAAATTCGCACACAGTATTGCTGAAAAGGTCGTGGAGTTCTTGATTCAATATACCAATAGTTCCCAGAAGGTACCCAAAATGGATCATGTCTTGATACCATCTTTTATACCTTACGGCATGGAAAATTGGGGACTTATCATTTACCGGTAATATACATAATTAAAGAAATTTGTTAAGTTATTAAATCTAGCTAATACTACATTTAGCAATTTCGAGATTTAATAATTTAAAATATAAACATTCTTACAGAAAATTATATCAAAAAAATATATATTTTTATATTTAAATGAAAATTATTGTCTTACATAATTATTAACGTATTTAATCTATATTACACATTTTCAAACAAGCATTTAAGATTCAGTTAGATCGTTTAAGGCTTTGATTTCTATAGTTTATGTTAAAATATACAGTTATAAATACATATTTATATTGTCAATTTAATTTGTAAATAGCTTTTGAACGAATAACGAGCGTGGGCTAAAACATTACGAAGATCACTCAAGGCCATGACTTTGACAATATGTGTCAAGATCAAGGTCATTGGAGATAGGTCCGTTATTTTCAATATTTACCAGATATCTTCATTAAAAAAAAAAAAATAAACTTATTTAAGGGAGGATTTTGTCCCCTTAAGTTATTTATGAAAGAATAATCTTTCTTCTTTTGCTTTATATTTTAATATTGTATATTCAAAGCTTATTAAAATTTGAGGGGAATAATTAGTTGTGACGATTGTGTTCTCTTGTGAGTTATTCGTGTAAGACAATTATGAACAATATAATTATTTAAAGGAAACACTGACAGAATTCAGAGGTATATGCATATATGTGTGTATGTGTGTGTGTGTGTGTGTGTGTGTGTGTGTGTGTATTTATATATAAAATATATACACACACACACAGATTAGACTGCACATTTAAGAATATTTTATATAATTATGTTATGTTTTATTTTTTAGTGAATCAAATCTTCTCTACGATGAGAACAAAAGTTCTGTAATTAATAAAAATGAACAAGCATCATTGATATCACATGAACTTACACATCAATGGTTTGGCAATTTGGTCACTCCAGTTTGGTGGAACTACTTATGGTTAAGCGAGGGACTTGCTGCATTCTTCGAAACGTATATAATCAACGAGGTTATTAAATATTACTCTTTCTCTCTCTCTCTCTCTCTCTCTCTCTCTCTCTCTCTCTCTCTCTCATACATACACACACGCGCGCGCGCACACACACATAATGTAAGATTGCTTATTGAAACAAAAAATCATTTTAAAATACATTTTAATTTAAGATAAAAATAGTATCAATTAAAAAATATAATTAAATATTATATTTTCATATAATGTATCTATATACATCTGAATAAGAGAAAGAGAGAGAGAGAGAGAGAGAGAGAGAGAGAGAGAGAGAGAGACAGAGAGAGAATGTGTGTGCGCGCGCGAGCGCGCGCACGCGTGTGTGTGAATAAGTGAGAGAGAATGGCAAAGATTTTTGAATTCAAAATCATAAAGAAGTTAATCGAAATTCATAAATACTTTATTCTCTGGATATTCAGTATTTAATAAAATAAATAATAAAATTCAATATTTTGTATTTATATATCTCGATTTTATTTTTATATTGAATAATATCATTTTCATATTAACTAATCTTCAATGTTTTTAAAAATAATTAAATCAGACACTGCTCTCTCTTCTTCTAAACTCTTCTTCTTCTAAGCGAAAGAATTAATATCAATCTAAGTATTATGAAATATAAAATAGTATTGTTTTTAAAAGTAACATATGAATTAGTTTTTATTTATTTCTAATACGTGCTTTTCTCTGAATTTTTAGTATTTTCATATATATTTAGTGTCATGTTAAAGCATTTTTTTCTTCAGATTTTCAAAGATTGGCGGGAAATGGATCTATTTATAATTGACAATATGCAATTATGCTTGCATAACGATAAAGGTTCATTGAATTCTGTCACATTGAAGCTTAATAATACTCTTGATGATTCATCGCTATTTTCTACAGAAGTTTATGTAAAAGGCAAGACATTAAAAATAAAATTAAACTACTATTTATAGATTCTTTAATCTTAATGTTCAGCACAAAGAAAAAGATAAAACAATAGGCTGTTAACCAACAAATACTTCTTTATTGCAATGCATATTCGCTAGCAATACACACACACATATATATATATATATATATATATATA
>NW_017306160.1:313040-315345 GCF_001594115.1 Trachymyrmex septentrionalis
ATTGTCAATCATATTACTATTTAATTATAAACCGTACATTTTACTGTCTATTTAATTATAATTTAAGTTAATTTTAAGTTAATTTTACTGTTTAAATCTATTAGAGTGAAATCTCACTCCAAAAGACTGAAAACTGAGCTAATTTTTGGAAAAAAAAAATGAAAATATTTTCACCGTCAAAAAAGAGTGAAAATTTTTGTTCTTTTGAAATAAAATTTTTTCATTTAAAATAAGATTTATTCCAAATGAATGAAATCTCACTCTCTTTTTTTGGTGTAGAATTTTATTTCTAGGAGAGAATCTCCAGAAGAGTAAATTAAAATTTACCACTTTTTTAAGGGTAAAAATATTCTCTTTTCCAAAGATTGGTTTAACTTTCACTCTAAGAGATTTAAAAAGTAAATTATATATTTCAAGTTTATATTATATATTATATAAATATACACATGTAGAAATATATATATTTATAAATTTACTTTTATATTAATATTAGCATACATCATTTAATATTTATTTTACATTTCACAATGTATGACTTTATTAATAATAGTCATTTTTCAAATTTAGTCAATTTAGTACAGCCACTCCAGATGATTTGTGGAGCGCCATGCAAAGTGCTCTAGACGAATCTGGTATCCCGCATGAAAACTACAGAATAAACGAAGTGATGGATACTTGGATGAATCAAGAGCGTTACCCTATTGTACATGTGGAGCGAAATTATGAAACTGGCGAAGTAACAATATCACAAACACAGCAATATGATAAGACTGGGAATGAAAATATTAAATGGTGGATTCCTATAACTTTCGCTACGCAATCTAATCCAGATTTCTCCAATACTGTACCTCGTTATTGGTTACGACCAGATCATAATATAAGCTTCATAATCAACCCAGATGATTGGATTATTGTTAATTTGCAACTCACTGGTAAGAACGAATAAAAATATTTAATTTTTTTACTTATTTTATTTTGTTCTATAATCACGAAAGTTTTACAATTCTACGTCATTCAATTTTATGTATTTTTTATTTGTAAAAGCTTGAAGATTTGAATAATTAAATTCTTCAAAACTTTCCCAAATATTAATTAACGTAAAATAATCTAGACAACAAGCATATCCAAAAATGAAACATAAAATGTTTCAATAAAAATCCTTAAAAAATGTCTTAATGACATCTTTTTAAGACATCTTTAAAACATTTTGTTTCTCGATTTTGGACTTGTCTGAGAATTTTTAATTCATAACTTTTATACTTTTTTATAATATTTATATACAATACATTCACTTTCGGGAAAAAATGCTATATATAATTATAGTTTGGGAATTGACTAATCACAGTCGAGTATTCCCCTCTTACAATCAAATAAAAGGGGAATGCTGGACTGTAGTTGTCGATTCTTGCACTCTAATCTGGTTTGAATCCTTGATGGAAACTTAGTGATTGGCATTAATGTGTCTATCGACGGCGAACATGTATCTTACTGGGCGGTCTTATTACGCCCGGTCTTATCTTGCATTTGGCGATATAAACTGAAAGAATTTGGTTATCTTCATAAATTAATATCTCGTTATAATCATTGCGAAAATTGCAAACTGGTAAAACACTTTTCGGCTCAGTTTAGTCCACTATGCAAGTTTTATCTTTGTTATATTATTATATTCGTTAATTATCAGATACTCTGTATATAAAATATGTCTGTATATACATATAACATTTTTTTCCGGGCTGTTACATTAAGAAAAAATAAAATATAAATATTTTAAGATACATCTTGATAAATTCAATCTAATAATAAATATAACAAATAATGTGACAGGATACTATTATACTGTTTACGATGTCACAAATTGGGAAAAAATTTCACACTACTTACAAACAAAAGAATATACGAATATACACGTTCTTAATCGCGGTCAAATCATTTTTGATTCGTATGATATGGTAACAAAGGATCAAATAAATGGATCCTTATTCATACAATTGATAAGCAATCTCGCTGTAGACAGAGATTATGTAGCTTGGCAGCCATTGTTCTATATAACACAAAGTATGAAAACGTCTCTTTTATTGCCAGAGATCAGACATGTAAAGGTAGTGTACAAACAGTTAAAATTAAATATATTTAAATATATAAAATATAATGCGCATAATCTAATTTTTTTCGGATTACTGGTATAGTATTATAATTGGCCGCATTTTTTAAATCAATAAACTTTTTTTAAAACAAATATATATAAAAGAAATTCCATAAATATAAAAGTTATATTTTTTATATGTAATATATATATATATATATA
>NW_017306160.1:315607-318003 GCF_001594115.1 Trachymyrmex septentrionalis
CTTTGTAAAGCTGGCCTCTCATTTTCAAAATTTGGAAAATATAGGCAGAGTTATCATTACTCCCCAAAGAGTTCAAAAGTTCTCACTTGATGTTAGAAAGATTAAAATGGTGAAAACACTATTTGAAATAACGAGGAGGGTCAATTCCACGAATCTGAAACTTTGAATCTGAAACTATAACTTCTTTATTTTTTATTTTAGCATTTTAGTTTACATATTATAATAGGATATAGACACAACTCTTTGCGGGCAAGAACTCGTATCAGAACGTCCAAAAAAAATTTGTCAATAATCCAACATTTTCTTGAGAATTCTGATAGCCCCCAAATAGTTTTAGCGATTGTATATAGATCAAAATGTTAAAATAAAACATAAAGAAGTTATACTTCTTGACTCTTTAAAGTTTCAGAATCGTCAAGCTGGCCTCCAAGTTACTTGGTGTTTTCACAGCTTTAATCGACGAAAGTTTTTTTTAAATCAATTGAGAACTCATCTATACTCCATTCACGTAAAAAACGACCACGTGTCGGACGAATTTTCGTTCGGTTTGTGCAGACTGATTACCCATTTTACCCCATATCACTAGAAGCAGGCAGCAACTCACGAAGAGTGTATTGCACTCGAGTTTTCCCTCGCGTGATCACAAGCTGCGCAAAGCGTAATTGTTCTCTCAGTGGACGTAGTATAGAACTCTTCGAGGGATAATCAGAACTCTGTTCATTCTTCTAAATTTTAAAAATAAGGGGTCAGCATCACAGAGATGGTCACTGGTCATTTATTAAGATATTGAAATGCGTCTATTCGATATTGATTGTCGCAAGTATAAATAAGTGCAATAATTAACCTTCTTTTTTTACTTTTAATAAGGATTGGACACAAATTCATTGATACTCATGTGATGTTAATATATTGATAAAACGCTAACAAAATTGTATTATATATCCTTATATGTAAATCATAAGTGTATATTAAAGGATCAGTACTTAATAATTAAGTTAATTACTACATAATTTCTAGGAACACTTACTGCAACTCTTTAGTAGGCTTTTTCAGTATATAGGATATGAAGAAGATCTTAATGATAACTACATCACAAAACTGACAAGGAATAGAGCCTTACAATGGGCATGTTATTCTGATCATGAGGGATGTAAGAAAATAAGCGCACTTAAATTAAGTGAATATCTCGCTAACAATGAAATTCACAAGTAAATTTCATACTTACGTTTATCTCAAAACTTGTATTTGTAACACGTGCGTGTACACGTGTGCACATGGATATATTAAAACCGATTCTCTATTTCTTTAAATCATTGAAATCAAATATTATCCTTACTATTTTTCCCGAAAGTTCATTCTTATTCTAATGACGTAAACAGAATAAATATGCCGTTATGTATAAGCGAAAATATATAATTTAAATTGACGAAAAGCATTACTTATGCATCTTTCTTCAAATGTTTCTACACTACTGCATGATAATGTGATGACGTGGCAAATGTTCTAACATACATTATATAATGGGAGAATAGTGCAGAAAAAAATTTAATTTTACGAAATGATAATTGCTTAATAAAAAATGAGAACGAAAAAATATATAACTTAAAAAAATAGAGAGTCGACTATAGGTATAAAATGCATGTACTACTTTCTATTATATAATATGTGTACTTACTTTTTTAGAATTCCAACATTTATGTATTGTACTGGTATGATGGCAGCCAATAGGACTACTTGGGATAAAATGTTGGAATTATATCTAAAAAAAGAATCAGAAAATGAAAATAATAATAGAACCTTATTGTTGAGTTTAGGTTGCGCTGAAGATCTTGATATTATCATAAATTGTTTAAATACGGCAAGAAATGCTTCATTATTTTCCAAACATGAGTATTCATTAATTTTCAAGCACATTCTTGAGATACATGTGCACAATGATATGATTCTCGACTACGTATTAAGAAACTTTATGGTTATAAAACCCACGTAATAATATTTACTTTTATAAATGCATATTGTATTTTTTCTTATTTGTAAAAATTTATTAATAAGGATTATATTATTTCGTTTTTATAGATTACTTACTACGACTGCAATAATAAGTGTTATTCTTGAAAATATTTACACTAGCGAACAAATTGAAAAGGTAAATTTTATGATTTTGGATTTACACATACTTATTAACCTAATATACAGGATGTCTGATAATTGTTCTGGAGTTCATGAACATGTAGAGAGAACTAAACTGAGACAGAAAGTTTTCTACTATTTTGCAATTTTCGTAATAGTTAACAAGATATTAATTGCTAAAAATTGCTGAAAATTGATCTTTAATAATTTTTTACTCAAATACTATCAACTTTACTTAGAAAAACTGCAAGAGATAAAAATTGTTT
>NW_017306160.1:319137-329137 GCF_001594115.1 Trachymyrmex septentrionalis
CTTCCGCTACTAAGGTGTTAAATATATTATTTGTACATATCGTATACTTATCTCGTCAATATCATGTTAAATTAAAAATTATAATTTAATAAATTAAATAATAAAAAATTAAATAATTAATTAAATTAAAAATTATATTTTACTGAATTGCTACATACAAATAAATTACTGTTCAATATCTCGAATTGCTTTGTTTCAGGTTCGAACATTCTCAACTAATTTCAATGTAACTTCAGATATTTTATCTGAAATTCAAAACTTAATAGAACAATATAAAAAAATTCTCGAGTTAACCACAGGCCTATTTCGAAAATGGTTTCCTTAATAGCAGAAACGTAGCATGATATTGATCCATTTAATAATAAACCATTGATCTATTTAATAATAAAGCCGAAATATGATACAGAACTTACATTTACATGACTTTATATAATTATTTTTATTTATTATTATACTATCTTGTAATTTATTTATATTTAATTATTTCTTTATTTAATACTTTTTAATAATTTTATAATATACAGAATTTTATTAATAGCCTAAAGAAGCTATTAATAAAATCTTCTGACGTATTAATCTTCTATAGTATAATTGACAAATAATTTATATATATACTATAGTATATAACATATTAGATTTTTTAATGTCGATTGTAAAATACCTATTGATACAATTTCAAATTATTGTAACATATATAATATAATACAATTAACTGCCATTATTGTAACATATATAATATAGTACAATTAACTGTCATTATTGTAACATATATAATATAGTACAATTTACCATCTTCTACAATTAGGTAATAATAAGTTATATAACTTTATACTTTTTTTACACTACAAATTACTCTTTAAATATTTTTATAAACTTTTAACTAAATATATAGAATTTAAAATTAAACTAATATTTGTGTGTGTATTTTAAACTGAATTCATTCTTTCTTGTTATAAAGCATTTCTGAAATCAGATACCTATAACATGATGATTTTTGCAGTATATATACATTTTTTGATTAAATATACCTACATTTTTCTGATAAAAGTTGTTTTAATTACGAGGGAAAAAGAAAAATCTATAATCATATATATAGCATGTTTATCATTAAACACATTTCTATTGAAATGCTTTAATAGCTTAAATCAATTATCCCAATCTTATTAAAAATATCGCAAAAAGGACATGCATTTATGTTAAGATAAATATAACAATCTTTCAATTGTCATTATATTTATGAGGTTTGTTCGCGTCGCATGTTCCAACATGATTCAATATGTTCCTACTATGCTCCTACTCTTTCCAATGTGCTCGTTGGATGCGTGGTCTACAATGGGCAGTAGCACTAGTGGATTAAACAGTAGGCATAGAAATCGATACCAATAGTTGATTATCTTCCTCACATTCGACTATGATTAATTGATTTCTACTCCTTAATCCACTACTGCCCATTGTAGATATTGTGTAAAGTCGGCCTCCCAACATTTGAGAAAATTAAATTTCCATAGCTCATTCGATTGCTCATTGTTTGCACATTTATGCACACTTTGAATTTTCGTTTGCATACTTCTAGTAAGAAAGTTATTAAAAACATAATTTTTGGGAGGGCTAATTTCACACTAGCCCCAACTTTGATCAAATTGGATAAAAAAAATCATAATCAATAGATTTTTATTTGCACATTTTGAAACAATTTAATTTTTTATTTGCATCTTTTAATTAAAAAAATATAATTAAAATTCGAGAAGAATCGAAAGCGGCAAATACTTGAATCGCAGCTACTATGCTCAAAATGGCATGAATCGATAGATTCTCGTTCACACATTTCAAAACAAGCCGAATTTTGGTTTACACACTTTTAGTTAAAAAGTTATTAAAAAAGTAATTTTGTGGAGGAAGGGCTAACTTTAAAACAATAAGATTTCCAAAGTCCCTTAAGGGAAAACATCACTGTGACGGCCGAAAAAAGGGCTATTTTTGTGAATTTTTTTTGTAAAAACTAATAGCTTGTATGAATTATTGTTTTCATATATTCATAGTACATACATTTACGAAGTTATTACAAAAAAATTTATTAAATAATATTAATATTTCTAGCCTCAGTGTTTAATGATGTGCACCTCGTCTGAAAAAACATGGGTGCATGGGCGCTCGTGCTGCGTCTGAACGGAGCTTTAAAATAATTTTTTTTTATTTTAAAGTATATAAGTATAGTTTCAGTTAAGCGTATTGGTTTTTCGATAAACTAATTTTAGACAAAATGGTGCTGTTTTAAAAAAAGAAGTCGCGATTTTGCGAAAAAAATTATTACTTTTTTTATTGTTTTTTAAAAACTAATAATCCAATCGAAAAATTCGTACGCTTAACTGAAGACAATTTTGTTATAAACATTCTATCCAATATGTGCATAAATGTACAAACGATGAGCAATCGAATGAGCTATGGAAAATTAATTTTCTCAAATGTGGGGGCCAACTTCACACGGGTCCATTGTAGATCACATAGGATTATTCATATATATTATGTTTTATGTAATATTGCATATGGAATTTATGTTAAAATAAGTTAATAATATATCTACTTAAAATAAACTACAAAATGTAATCTGATTATATTAGTATGTTAGTTTCAATACTTATTAAATATTTATTATAATAATTAAATAATTATTTAGTTTTTTTCTACAAAAAGATAATTCTAATTTTCAATTATTTGTAATTCAACGATTCTGTAGATCTAGGACTTATTTTCTAACACAATTTCACAATATGTTTACATGATATATAAAATCACGCGTGTTGATATTCTAGTCAGTATTCGAGAAGCTTTCGAAATAGCAAGATGATAACACAATTATATCGATGTAACTTTGATATTAAAAACTTATGGTATTAATTGTTATTTATAATTAACTATAAATATAAAGTATTGAATATACAGCTACAAAGTGTAAAAGAGTAAAATAATTATTTTGTGAGAACGTAGTATTCGTTTTAATTAACATATTGAATGCCTAGCGAATTTTACACATTTTATCATTTATATCAGATTAAAATCACTATCATAAGTATATAATATAATATAATCTACGTAATATAAATTATATCATCACAAATGACACATTTTTCTGGTAAGACATTTGTCATTAATTTTCGATTTATTGAAATGCGTCAATTCGATATTTGATTATTTATCGCAAGCATAAATAAATTTTTTAAAACAACTATTATCAGTGACCTTTTCCTATCTTTAGTGAAAATGGAACACAAATCTCCGATAATTCCCATGTGATGTGAATCTATTGATAATAGATCACTAACGAAATCGTATATGTCTTTATTATATGTAGATATTTATATGCAGATCACAAGAGTATAAAAAAACTGATGCACCTCATAATTTTTAGATACGCTTAAAACAACTCTTCGACAAGCTTTTTTAGTACATAGGATACGTAGAAAGACCTAATGATGATCATATTACAAAACTGACAAGGCTATATGCCTTACGATGGGCATGTATTCTTGGTCATGAGGAGTGTAAGAAAATGAGCGCACTTAAACTAAGTAAACATTTTGCTGACAATGAAATTCACAAGTAAATTTCATACACGTACGATTATCTCATAAGTTGTATTTGTAACATGTGCGTGCACACGCATGCATATGAATATGTACAGCCGAACGTAAAAATAAGTAACTTAATGAAATATAGTGACTCGATTATACCTATAAAATGGATACATATAAAATGCACCTATTTTATACGTTTAACTGATGAAATCATTCATTCAGAACGACAATCACTCGCTGAGCTCTTTTATCTGATTGGTATATTTCGTTACAAACCACTCAAATAAAAAAGCTCATTGAACACTTAGTGAGCGGTTGTCATTCTGAATGCATCTAAAATGTATTTTTTCATAAAATTTGTTCCCATTGCTTGTACTTTTTGCACTCAGCATCTTTGCTTTTTCTCTTTTCAATGTCCAAATATATATATAATTTTAAGTTCAAAAAAATTTAGGGATTTCAAGCAACGCGAATAGACCTGTGATATATACGTATATTTTTTGAATTCCATTATTTACGTACTGTGCTAGTATGATGACAGCCAATCAGACTACTTGGGATAAAATGTTGAAATTATATCTAAAAAATAATCTAAAGCAGGAAAAATCTGGAAAACAAATATTAGAAAGTTTGAGTTGCGCTGAAGATCCTGATATCATCATAAATTATTTAAATATGACAGCATGGAATACTTCATTATTTTCCAATATAGAGTGTTCTTATATTTTCGAACATATTCTTGAAAAGCATGTGCGCAACGATATAATTCTTGACTACGTATTAAAAAATTTTATAATTATAAAACCCATGTAATAATATTTACTTTTATAAATATATATTGTATTTTTTCTTATTCGTAAAAATTTATTAATAAGGATATTTATATTATTTTGTTCTTACAGATTACTTACTACGCCTGCAATAATAAAACTTATTCTTAAAAACATTTACACTAATGAACAAGTTGATAAGATAAGTTTTATGATTCTGGGTTCATATTTATTAACCTTATATTGACTATGAATAGCACATTAGTTCATACAGCACAGAATCTTGCAGCACATTTTTACAACGTTGCATGTTACTGCAATATTATTGGATTTATCTATGGCGCGCTTAAAATAAAAACTATTCAATACACAAATTATAGATTAATGAAATTTTATATAATTAAATTAATGTAATAAGTAATGAAATGTTTAAATATTTAGATTGTAATTTTATACTTTTGAGAAAAACCGCATTATAAAATCGAATAGTATCAATGTGTGTTTTAAAATATTTATCGAATTTTTGTAATTCATGTATTAATATTAGATTAATAATTTAATTAAAAAGTGTTTAAAAAATTCGCAATGATATTCACTTTTCCAATAAATGATTTTGTAATTTACACTCCAACATCCTGTGTTGGCTCATATCGAGATTATTTATCATGATAGGTTTAATTTAGTAAGTTTAGTTAGTTTATTTTATTATTTTATTTAAAAATTATAGTTTGAATTGTTATATATATATATATATATATACATAAAAATAATTACTATTTATATCTCGAATTAATCTGTTTCAGATACAAACATTCATAGATACTAATGTCAATCTAGATTCAGACACCTTATCTGTAATTAAAAAATTAATAGAACAGCGTAAAGAATATCTTAAGAAAGCTGCAGATTACGCCAAGAAGCGGTTTTACTACACAGTAAAAGATATACACCTGAAGTAATTGATCCGTGATCAATCAAAAAGCCGAAATGTGTACAAAAGTTTTGCAGCAAAACATTACATTTACTTATATAACTTTCTAATTATTTTTATCTATTATTACGTTTTGTGATTTATCTATTTTTAATTATTTCTAATATTTTTCAATAATTTTATGATATACTGCAATATTTTATTAATAGTCTGAAGAAACTATTAATAAAATCTTTTGACACATTAATCACATCTATAATATATATAATCGATAAATAATTTATATAATATTACATAACATATTAAAATCTTTGATATCGGTTATATAAAATATTTTTATAATCGCAGTAACTGTAATTTATATTCATTTGTGATTGAATTATCTTAACTAATAAATATATAATATTTTCTAGATATTATATATATGATAACGTCATTTTTAATAACAATTAATATTTACCCAAACAAAATAAGTCATGATAACATCAAAATGATATTAAAATGAATCAGAAATGATTGAAAAATGACTTTTAATGATCGTTTTGGAGTTATTTTGACTTTTGAAATTATTTTGTTAATAATTTGTTTCTGCCTAAACTATATAGCATTATTATTGTTATTATTACCATATTATATATATATGTTTGATCTATAATGGAAGATATGGGCTGTTTCCGAGCGTAACCATGATAATTGTTGAGTCTCCTCACTTCTGATTTTGATAAAATTAGTCTCATTCGACGCGTTTTCACTCAAAACGAAAGAAAATCAGAAAAACCCAGCGGCCGCGTAAGTATTAAAGTTCGAGGCTTTAGAGATTAAGACATCTGTCATTTCGAACAAAAAAGCAGAGCGATTCAAAGTCGATATGTAATGTAAAAAATTTATACTTTGTTAATACCTTTAAAATATCTAATTTTAATTATATTGTTAAAATTTAAAAGTATTCAATACAAATATAGGTATTCAAATATAGAACAGGAATTCCTGAAACATGGTGGACCAATGTCGATGCGCTACTTTATCATATTATAATTTGTAATTTGAAGAAAGTTGGAATTCCTCTAATTATAAAAAAACTACATTTAATTTAAACGTGTAAAGAAAATTTAAATAAATAAAAATAAATGAATCGACCTGTAGAGGCCCTCCACTGGCTCTATCACCCTCGCCAATTTTTAACGACGGTCTTCTTTTTCTCAATAAACACCAAGTTACATGTAACAATTAATACAACTGTAGTATAACACACGAAATACATTACAGTTATATATTAGTGTGTTATACTATACAGTTATATTCTTATGGCAAATTACAACTAATTATAAGAGATACGTGTAACTTGAGGTTTGCTGGATTTGAATGTCATTTTCATGCTTTATGGCTATATGTGCATAGGTTTTTTATTAACTTGCTTCTACACCGATATATTAATGCTTGTTTATTAATATTCAAATCATCTTCCTTTCATCGTTTAGGGGTTTATAACTTTTCGCACATAGCAAGAACAGAGTAGGCTTTCGTTTTGAATAAAAATGCATCGAATGAGCCTAATTTTATTAAAATCGGAGATAAAGTAATTCTAAATAAATACAGACTAAAATATGTATACATAGCGTTGCATTGAGTCAATGTGATAGATTTCTTAACCACAATGGCCTAGTTTCTACCGAGGATTTAAACCGAATCAGAATGTAAGAACCAATCAATACAATTGAGTATTCCTGTTACAGTCGAACGACAGGGGAATGCTCGACAGTAGTTGGTTGGTTCTTACATTCTGATCTGGTTTAAACCCTCGGTGGAAACTAGGCCATTTATGCTTGGTTTATGCTTCGGTTTTAACTCTAAAATCCTAAAATTTAGCCAATAGGACTGCCAGTCTTAATTGGTCCTAACTGTATTCCATTGGTTGAATTTTAGGATTTTAGAATTAAGACCGAAGCATAAACCAGGCATTACAGAATCGCAGGTTTCTCTCTGCTCTCTGTTATCTGTTTTTATTTTATCTGGTACATTTTTTGTTAATTAGTTGGTACAAAGTCCTTTTCGATGGTGGCAACATTGTCTGTGCACTGAATATCCAAATGCAAGCAAACGCGTGTGTCAAATATTTTTTGTTAGTTTCAAATAATTTTAAATAAATAATGGCAAATTTTAGCGAAGACTTGTTTGATGTTTTTGATGAGCACGGCGATGAAGTAGAAATACTGGACATTCCGAAGTATGTGAAACGATTTTTGTCATGGAATTTAACCTAACTTCTATAAACGTTAATCATCTCCTCATATATGTATATGTGTATGTGACTATGGATTACTTATTTATAACAAATTGTGCAGGAAAATCAAGTCGGAGATAGGAATAAAGCGACATTCTGACGCCGATGATGACAAAGCAACCATAAAAAAATTGCGACATGATTCTGTTTTAAATGATATCAAGTAAAATTTTATGTTACATTGATTGGAATATTCAAATAAAATTATAGTTGACATTATTAGTATTAATATAATTAATAACTTTATACTTGTATCTATATTATTCTGAAATTAACTACAAAAAAATATATAACTACATATACTACATTATTTCTTTAGTCTAGAGGAAGTAGCATGTCGTATAACAGTGCATACTATAGAAACTGTAGAATCTTGTATGCACGAGATTGCTATTCCTCCTGATCAAGAGTATGTACCTTTGGAACATCAACAAGGCAAGCCAGCTAAAGAGTATAAATTCATATTGGATCCATTTCAGAAGGAAGCAATTTTATGCATTGAAAACAATCAGTCAGTTCTTGTCTCTGCACATACGTCAGCTGGTAAAACTGTCGTGGCTGAGTAAATATTTCATATATTTTGGAGATTGTTTTTTCTAAATGATTTCTTTAAAATAATTTCACTCTACTATCTTATATATATCTTGCAGATATGCAATAGCATGTTCGCTTAAGGATAAGCAGAGAGTAATATATACTACTCCAATTAAAGCGTTGAGTAATCAGAAATATAGAGAATTTTATGAGGAATTTAAGGATGTTGGTTTAGTAACGGGCGATGTTACTATAAATCCAACAGCGAGTGTATTAATCATGACTACTGAAATTTTGCGAAATATGCTTTATAGGGGTTCAGAGGTTTGTTTTACTCTATTTCATAATTTATTATGAAATAGAATATAATATTATAAACAAATATAAACTAATATTTTTCACAAATATGAGACATTAATGTCTCTAGTAGAAAATTATTTACTTAATATAAAGGTTGATATTTATATTTTTATTTATTTAATAAAATTTTATTAAAGATTGTAAGAACATCTTGTATAGAAAGAAAAATATAAAAGTGTACAATTAATACAGTACTTATTGCATAGGTAATGCGTGAAGTTGGTTGGGTAATTTTTGATGAGATTCATTATATGCGTGACAAAGAGAGAGGCGTAGTTTGGGAAGAGACACTTATATTGCTGCCAGACAATGTGCACTATGTATTTCTTTCTGCTACTATACCAAATGCACGACAATTCGCAGAATGGGTAGTACATTTGCATCATCAACCTTGCCATGTAGTCTCTACGGACTATAGACCTACTCCGTTGCAACATTATATATTTCCAGTTGGCGGCGACGGTATACATCTGGTTAGTGATAATCTGTAATGAAGAGTCATGTTCGATGAAAAAGAAAAATCTGCTGTCTTTATTTATATGTACTAAAGTTACTCATTCTAAAACAGGTTGTAGATGAAATGGGTCAATTTAAAGAAGAAAATTTTAACAGAGCCATGGCGTGTCTGCAAAATATGGGTGATGCAGCTAAAGGTGACACAAAAGGACGTAAAGGTGGTCTACGCGCCACGAACAGCGGACAAACAAATATTTTCAAGATGGTAAAAATGATCATGGAGAGAAACTTCGCGCCCGTAATAATCTTTAGCTTTTCAAAGAAAGATTGCGAGGTTTATGCAATGCAGATGGCTAAACTAGATTTGAACACGTTAGAAGAGAAAAAATTAGTAGACGAGGTTTTTAACAATGCGGTAGATGTCCTCAACGATGAGGACAAAAAGTTACCGCAAGTTACAAATTTGCTGCCACTTTTGCGGTGTGGAATAGGAATCCATCACAGTGGACTCTTGCCAATCTTGAAGGAGACTGTCGAGATATTATTTGGCGAAGGTTTAATTAAAGCCCTTTTTGCCACTGAAACATTCGCGATGGGCTTGAATATGCCGGCACGGACAGTCTTGTTCACGGCACCTCGTAAATTCGATGGCAAAGACTTTCGTTGGATCACGTCAGGTGAATACATCCAGATGGCCGGTCGCGCTGGCAGGAGAGGTCTCGACGACAAAGGGATTGTCATATTGATGATAGACGAGCAAGTTAGTCCCGTTGTTGGTAAAGCTATCGTCCAAGGAAAACCAGATCCAATCAATTCCGCATTTCATTTGACTTATAATATGGTTCTTAATCTTTTACGAGTGGAAGAGATTAATCCAGAATATATGTTGGAAAGAAGTTTTTTCCAATTTCAGAATCAAGCTGGTATTCCAGTTTTGTACAATAGTAAGTTATTATCGCTCGTTCCAATGTTGTCAGAGCCTTTGTTTTGGAATTCTTAACAACTGTATCAGTGTAATATATATTGTTGTAGCGTTTTTACGTATAAAGATTACTTGCGCAATGACAATGTAACGACATCGATACTATCATTAAGA
>NW_017306160.1:332696-368099 GCF_001594115.1 Trachymyrmex septentrionalis
CATATTATCATGTTTTAACAGTATGTGTGTATAAAATAAAAGCTACATTTCTCACTTGGAACACATCGACGGCTTGTACCAAATTCGTTAGTAACTCGTTAACACCTACATTGCCATGTACGATAGTAAATATCTCTGTATTAGATCTAGATCTCATAATAATCATAAGAACTGGCAAGGTATCAACATCTATGCTCGACACAGCTAATGAACCAACAGTACCAAGGGTTTGAGTTACAGAATACAAAAATCTGAAAATCAAATAAACATTTAACGCAAGCTCGATAAATTTTTAACATTGCATATTTGTATAAACTTTACCTTTCTTTGTTAGATTCATATGTGATGTCCCAACCCCATACTATAAAATTTGCCGAAAGAAGTTGAAGCACCGTTTCGAAGCCTAATAGTTGAGTACAAAAGACGTTTGCTAAAACACTGTTATCATGGTGCAAATATACAGCCAATAATTTTCTCTGTAATAATATAAAATTATATATTTCCATCCAGTTTTACATATTTACCGCGTTTTTTTTAATACTTAGAACAAACCTCTTTCGCTGGTTTTAGACACGATTCCTTCAGGGCATCTTCGAATGTACCAGTAAAGAATTCCGGGTGTGCCGGTCCGTATCGCTTTTCAAATTGTTCCGCAAAATGTAACGTACCCATCACCTCATCTACTACATTTTCTGGCACTGTTTATAAATAAAGAAATATATTATTGAATTGTGATACTGACATCATATCATTTCAATAAAACAACAGTTCCCTTATGATACAAAACACTCACTGAGACGTTCTATTTTAGTGGGTTTAACATCGTCTATGAAAATATCATCGTCGCCAGTAAACTCTTCTGGAACATCAAATTCTTCCACATCCTCTGGTTCATCTATTGAACTATCGCTGTCAATTAGATCTACGACTTTCTGAAATATAAAATACAAATGTGTGTATTATAATTTTATATATAAATTAATAGAAAAAAATTTATTTCTCCGATATTACCTTCTTTTCTTCCTTCGCTGGAAGTTTTCCGACGGATAAATCATGTTCCGGATAACATATACCACTTTGTGCCAATATTACATTATCATCCTTCAACGAACTAGGCCAACCTTTCCACTGTTGATTTCGTACAGGTACATCTATTAACGAATAGATGTCCGTCTTCACTTCTAGCACAGTACGTGTACCAGGAAACTTCAGCTTGTATGTTTTATTATGCACCTCGTCCTTGACGTTTAACGTATATGTCTGAGTCATACGATCTGATGACAGAATGACACTGGAACGAAAAAATATAAATTTGTAATTATAATAATCATAAAATTACATCGATAAAATTTTACAACTTACGCCTCATTAGCCACGTCACCGTCTTGCGGCAAAGATGACTGTAGATATAATGTATTTTCTCTAGGAAGATCTAACGTCTGCAGCACGGTATTCGGTGTCATATTCGCAAATTCCTTTTTCCATCCATAAAGTTTCTGTTGACAAGGTGGTACAGTTGTTTTACACCATATAGATTGCTTAAGATCTCCTGAAAAAAGAACATAAAATAATTTGATTTGTTCCGTCTTATTAAATTTTTGTTAATTACCAAAATCGTCTAAATATAATCATCATTTTCGCTTACTCAAAGTCGATAAATCTGACAAATTTATTTTATAAACGTTATCGAGATAGTTAATGTGGAATGTAAGTTGTCTATTTTTTATGCAACTTTTAGGTCTACTTGTCCCAGGTTTTGCATTTTCTACTATGTCTGCTTTCATGGCTCCTGTTTTTTTCGAGTTTTGCACCGTTTGTAACTTTGATGACGATGACGATGATGAAAGTGGTGTTACTTTAATTTCTTCTACCATTTCTATATCAGGAGCCATTTCAGAAGGAAGCTGCTGCGTAGTTTGGGGCATAGCCTTATTTATCGCAGCCTAAATGAGAAGATATATGTTGAGATAATCAAAGTTGCTACAACATATGTTTGCTTTCTAATAAGAAACAGATCCATTATAATATTGAATCATTTCATCTTTGTTTAACATTGAAAAAAAAAACGAAGATATAATGATATACTATTGGAGCTTTCCAGCATTAGATATGACAGTGATCATTTCACTTTTAACATTGGCAAATAAGAATATAAGAAGACACTGTGTTACACTCTCTATCTGTGTCTCTTGACTGCTGAAAAAAAGCATTCATGCTTTAATTATATTTACCAACAAATCCCAATTTGTTTGTTCCAAATATAAAATCGCTTCTCCGAAATCATCAATTCCAGTACAAGCCTGAAAATAATTTAAAAGACAAATACAAAGATAGAATGTAAAATGGAAAGTTACAGTAATATTTATACGAAGATACGTCATCGATACTCGTCTGAGAATTCGTCAAGTTTCAAAACAAAGGCATGTAAGACATGACAAAGGAATTAAGTGGAAGTTTTCACGAATTTTAGCAAATCATGGTGTCAACGCGATTTGACCGATATAAGTCATGTATTTGAATACACCGTTAATTTTTTAAGTATTACGAAAAAAGTTTATTGGATATCTCGAGAAAGTTCTCGTCTCAAATGCAAACAAATTATTGTCAATGTCATGTACACGTAACTCCATAACCTAAGAATGCATTTGCGTTGCGCTTGCGAGAAGTTTGTAGAATCCATCAATTTACCTGAAAGTCAGCTAGTATCGCGTCCCGATTTTCGGCCATCGCAATGAAATTCCAATACAAAGATTGCAAGACGTCCAAGTTCAACGATACTCTCGCGTTCTATTATCTTATAGCTATTACAAATAATATGAACAACAACCGCGAGCCATTGAAGTCTTGAACCACGAAATTTTCACGTAAGATACTCGGCGTCTCATTGCACGTATTGTACAATTATACAGTAGCACAATCTGCACAGTCTGTGGCAATAAGGGCCATTCCACACAAACTTGCATAGCCGCATAAACATATATATAAAGAAAATCATCCAATCGTATTTTACGTTTGCCTTTATGACAGAAATGTGATTGGATAATTTTCTTTATGCTTATGGTTGTGCGGCTATGTAAGTTTGTGTAAAATGACTCTAAGCGAGGAGCACAGATTCTTGCATAACGCATAAAATATGAAACATAAGAAAATCAACCAACCATTCTTTATTACATGGAAGAGAGAGAAACGAAGAACTTTGATTGGTACATTTTCTCATGTATTACGTGTATTATACGTTGTGCAAGCGTCTGTGCTCCTCGCTTTATGCTCGTCTACAATAAACAGTAGCAGTAGAGGCTGTAGACATGTCGGAAGTAAGCTGGTTTTCCGGCCTAGCCAGGGACGCAATTCCGTAACTATCTTTACACGCCTACTGACAGTTGTCGATGGCCTAGTTTTCACCGAGGGTTTAATCCGGATTAGGATGTAAGAACCAACCAACTACAGTCGATTATTTCCCTGTTACAGTCGAATGACAAGGGTATGCTCAACTGTAGTTGATTGGTTCTTACATTTTGTGATCCAAATTAAACGGTGAAAACCTCCCTTCCTCGGTGAAAACTAGGCTGGTGTCGTTACGCAGATATTTTATATGGTGAAAAAGCTGCACAACGACATAGCAATATCGTTAAGCTAACTTTTGCAAAATACATTTTGCCGCGTCTCATTGAAGTTCAACCGAACGAACAACGAGCAGCAAAGAAAAATCTGTAATATTTGCAAAAAATGTAAAAATTGAGTACATTTATAACGAGTATATACAATGAGTACATTTTTATTAAGATTTGAAGTGATGGGGATATTCTAAATTCTAAATAATTACTTAAAATGATTGTCCAAAATTGTAACTGCACTAACAGTTGCCATATAATCACAAGTTTTTAACTTTTTAAGTTTTCCATATTAATTTTCACGCGCGCGGGCGCGAGCTGAGCAAATAAAAGACACATATTTAAGGTTAAACTTTAATACATATGCTGTTGTCGTTATTCCTTTTCATGCGCAGCAAATGTAGCGAAAGCAATTATAAAAAATTGGCATCATGTAACATTTTTGCTGCCGCAGCGTGTTGCGCATGAAAAGGTACCTTTAGGCGCGTAATACAGTTACGGAATATCGCGTCCCAGAAATGATTGATCAATCAACGTAGTAGCAGAAGCATTGCGATGAAAGTTTTTATAAGCAATGTTAAATGTAATAAATAAATACAAACAACAATGTTTATCGTTATAAATAAATACGATTGATTAACACTTCAATGCTTTCCATCATTCACACAATATATTCATCCCAATACATCAGTTTGAATTTGCCGCTATATGGACTTAAAATGGCAGACCTTTGAGGTACTTTATATATCTAGTGACTTTATCCTCATCACGTTAAAGTGGCGCACCATGAAGAGGATTGTTAAAATTAAAATAATTTAATAGAAAGTTACTAGTCAATTCTGCTGAACAACAAATGCGATTGGTCAGTTCCAATGTAACAATCAAATCGATTTATGTTAAAGTTGGTGAGAGGTGAGGTCAGCTCATGTGAATTCTCCATAATTCAATTTTTTATATGTCTAACCTAATATTCGATTACGAAAAATAGTGTATAACATATTTAAATTATTTAATATACAAAAAATGTTTTTAAAATTTAGTACAAGTTTAAAAAAAATTTTTTATATCATAACAAATATAAAATTAACCAATTTATAGGGAAAAGAGGAAGTAAAGAAGATGAAAACTATAGCTCAAGAGAGAAAATACTTTCCACTTAAAGCAAGAAGAAATTATCTACTTTTGGTATGTTTAATCAGCTTAATTTAATTTAATTGTTTTAAATTATATTAATAAACATTTTTTTCTGTGGAAACGACAATGAAGAACGAACGTTCGCAGCTGTCACAATTTCAAAAATAAGTAATATGGGAAATATAAATAGAATATCCAATATACGTATGTTGCGATACAAGAAATTATGATTTCCGTTATTATTTTTATTATTAATCAGTTATAAATACAAAACAAACATGCCTTCAAAGTATGGACTTTTATTGCTGCTTGTTTGCATAGGATGTGTTTTGTTATTTATTACATTCATAGAGAAAAGTTTATGGTTAAAGAGAGAGATTCCGAAAATAAATCTAATACAGCTTGAAACAATATATGAAGTAACTGATACATCAGAAATTTCTAGAATCATAATTGAGCCACCATGCAATGCTACTTTTGTGATATGGATTGTCACATCTTATGCGGGTGAGCCTTCACCAAGGAGTGCTTTACGGCGAGCTTATACAGATGAAGAGTTGCAGGCTTTAGGAATCAGAAGAATATTTTTACTCGGTACATTAAATGATTATGCCGAAAGAAAGACACATATGCTGCAAAATGCATTGTTGGACGAGTCACGACGATTCAATGACTTACTTCAGGGAGATTTTTTAGACACTTATAGAAATTTAACTCGCAAGCACCTGATGGGCCTTCAGTGGGCAGCAAATAATTGCAAAGATGTTAAATATATTATGAAAATGGACGATGATATTATTGTAAATATATATGACATATTAGAGAAATTACACTCGGGTATGATAGAAAAGAATACTTTGACTGGTTATATTATGAAGAATATGATTCCTGTTCGAGAACCAGCCAACAAATGGTATGTGAGTAAGGCGGAATATGCGGATAATATTTATCCTGACTTTGTCTCTGGCTGGCTGTACATCATGCATCTGCAAATAGCAAGTCGACTGATTGATTATGCCATATCTTCCCATGATTACTTTTGGATAGACGATGTGTTTGTCACTGGTATCCTCAGACAAACTCTAAACATAAAAATTCAAAATATCAGTGAGTTATATACGACAGATTATAGATATTTGGAATGTTGTATAAAGGGAAAAGCAAATCTACTAAAATGCGAATTCTTGGTTGGTCCTAATGGCGGCGATACAGAGTTGCAAGTAAGATTCAAGGAATTTGCCAAATTTTGCCATACAAATTGTTCTATCCGTAAGAAGAGTAATCTTGTTGGTAAGACCTGCGTGGTGACGTACAAGGAGCCAAAATTATACAAAGGTGCTGTGCAAATAAGTCCAGTCAGAATTTTATAAAGAAATAATGGAGGAAAGGGTAGGTAGAATGAGATTAACAACACTTTAATAAATTATATATTATTTTATTACTAAGAAAAAATCTATTTATTATAATATATAAAATTTGTACAGTATATTTTATACGTTATATAAAGTTTTACAGAATTGTAGTTATTTATTTTATCTATCTTTTTATGCGTCAATAAATTCTTATAATAGTTATTATATCACAGTCCCATATATATGTGATATACAGTTTCTCTAACGTAAAATGAAGTGGATCCAAATTTTAAGTTTACATTTTCTTAGCACAAGAACAATATAATTGGATGTTATTTTTAAAAATCTTATATACAGATCTTGATAATTGAAACATTTATTTTATCTTTTATCATCAAAAGAATGAACGAAATAACAAATAATTATTTATTATAGAAAAAATTAAAGTTAAAATTTAAAAAAGCAAATTACATTTCTATAGGTTTTTTGAATGTATTACATACAAGAGATACAGATTATAGCAAATTTGCAATTTTCACAAATGAAAATAAAGTTGCAATTTTATTTACTTTAGATAATTGGAAGTACAGATGGTATCTTTCGATTCTATTAACAAAAATATTTTAATATAATTACAGCCTTGGCCAAAAAACACCACAAATTGATGTAAATATTCTATATCAAACGAAAAATAAATTTAAAAAGTTTTATTAAGAAATAAAATTATCATTTTAATTATAACAGAGAGAAATTTGAGACCGGCCATGCTCGGGATTTAGTTGTGACTTTATTTTGAAGGAGCTCTATGTCCACAAAAATTATATATAATTGTTATAAAAATTATATTTATTTTATAACAATTTTAGCATATCGTTTTTCCTCAGATTTTATTTTATAATTAGATTTTATTTTTTCCAAGAAAATAAAAAATTGAACATGCTTATATTTATAACTAACGCTGTAGATATTTGTATCAATTTTCTATTAAAATATTTAATTTCGAGAAGATAATATACATGAGAAGCTGTTATCTAATTTTAAAGTAGAGATTTTTTTTTCGGTAACTGAAAGGTTGCACCTATGCATAAATGATCACTACCTACTACAAAATTTGGTATTCGAGGTAGTTCGCTACATTGACTTACTGTAGGTAGAATGTATTTCTCTAAAGGCTGGATGTTACTGTAGAATATATAATCCACTGTGATCCACTCTTCCTGATGCGTCGTTGCTTCTTTCTCACCATGGGCGCTTACATGCATATAAATGCTACGCATGTCAAAGGGATGCGTTAAAGTGCCGGACGAGAATCTCGCGGAATGACCCTTCACAATCTCGATAACTTGCGTGCAATTGTTATCACTGTTTGCGCCCTGTTGTAATACATGCATATTACAAGGCGTGGACATACTTTCATCTAGTTTTTGATAATGTGATTCGCTGTTTTCCAGCTGGAAGAAATGAATAGAGAAATATCTTAAAATACAATTAGAAAAAAAGATTAAGATTGAAAAAAAAAATATGGAATGTAAAAAAATAATTAAAACTACTGTTTTCGGGATCTTTTTCTCTCTTTTCGAAAAATTTTAGATATAAACATGAATATATTGATGGTATTCATCGAAATATATAAACCAAAATAAATTTTTAAATAGGTGAAAAAAATTAAGTTTTATATACATTTTTATATACATACATAATCCATATAACACAGATCATTCTAGCAATATTGCAGTAACATTCGCAACGTCCCAATAATATTGCAGTAACATTACGATGTTACTGCAAGCTTCTGCGCTGTATAGGAATTGTTATATGTTCAAGAACATACCATGACTTTACCGGTGCCTTCTCTTCGCAGTCTTTGAGTCAGGATATTAAAATGTTGACAGTTATCGGTAACGCATAATCGCGATGGTATTAATGAATTGGACAGAGAACGAAATCGAGACGGCTCTAAACTTCGTCCTTTCCCACAATACTTGAACGAACCTTTTGTTAGGAACCTATAAACACCCGTGAATGGCTCTAAATTAAAGTCGCCTGCGAGTATGATTGGTAAATACTTCGGGCCCGTTCTGCAAAGTAATTTTATAAATAATTAATACTCGCATGAAGATCTCTTACCCAGACATGATGAGCAAATAATTTTTTAAAGGCATGTCCTCACATCGTGTTCTCGATGAATGCAATTCGTTCTATTTCCGCTAATAAAAGCTGTATCTGCGCCAATCTTACGTCGTTGCGTTTCGGATTATATAACAAGTGAGTAGTAGCTACCACGATTTGCGCTTCCGGATTGTCTTTGAGGGCCAGTTTAGCGATTATACCGACGTTATCTCTGTTTAGAATCTCGATTCCGGGTTGATATAACTCTACCTTTGCATAATCTAACAAAATAAATTCATTGGAGCGATATAACAAAAGTAAACCATCCTTCTTGTTGTTGGTTCTTTTTTTATACAGATATTCATATCCATGCTGTTTAAATGGAGCCACGAAATCTAGCAGATGATCCTCCTGCATTTCCTGAAGGCATATTATCTGGAATATTCGACAATATAATAGCAGATATTCTTTAAGCATCTAGTTTCAGGTTTGACAACATTAAATGCCGAAGAATAAATATGTACATTTGCCTCCGCCTCGAATATTTCTTGTATCACAAGGGATTTTCGTGTTTTCCAACTCAGGGCTTTCTTGTTATGATTCATGTACAGATACGAGTGATCTTCCAATAGATTTTGTGCCAAGATATTAAAGGACAAGAGTTTCAATATGAAAAAATCTTCCATATTATTGGATGATCTATCTAAAAATGTTTGAAAAATCATGTTCTTTGGGCGGAAAAAACAATTAGGTAAATAATAAGTGAATCTAGACACATATATGAATACAAGCAGAAATGTGCCCTATACAGTCAAGGCTAGATTTCTTAGGCCAGTATTTACAGCCAGTTCTTATATTCAAGACCATCTTAAGTTCTGTCTCGAGATGTCACAAACCAATAAGAGAGCCATATTAATATCATAAGACATTACTTAAGACAGTCTTGAAATAAGAACAAACTATGAATACCGGCCTTAATATTTCTTACTTAATTTTTTTTTATAAATACATTTTTCCATTCTACAAACTGTGCCAAGTAAATAGCATTATGTATATTTATACATCCATTTGAAAATGTAATGTTTAAACAAAAAAGAGTAACTTTTACCTTCTTCAATTCGTTTCCACTTCCTTATAGTCTTGTACCTTTTTTTATCTATATAATTTCCATAGGTATCAGCTGCACATACGTTAGCTTTAACATTATGTGTCGTATCTGCAAAACCAGTCTGACAGTAAAGCAGTGCATTCGCTAGGTCGCACATTGCGCTAGTGTTGCTTTGGCTGTAGCAGGTGTCAAAATAAGGTTCCATTTTGACTTCTGTACACTTCTGACGGGACGGAGAATTATCCATAGAGGCAATAAGTTCCAGGTAATTGGAGACCAAAGCTTTCCAGACAGGACTCTTACACAAATTCTCTAAGAGTAATTGTTGCCAAGTTGGCTCCAGTGTACAAAAGATCTGAAAAGGAATCGTACAATGAACAAGATTATAAACATATAAGGCTAAACGAGCATGATCAACCTTCCGATGTACAATGCCAATACTGAAAATCTAATATATATGTAATATGAAATGTAAGGTTTAGTAGCATTAACAGTGTATACTGAAACACAGTTCAAAAATGAGGAAAAGGGAAACTTAAGAAGGTAAAAAAATTTATTATTAACTGAACTTCGTAAAACCGCACGTTTTTGACATTTCTGAGCAATGCTTTCGAGCAATGCAATCGAGAGTACAGATTGAATTCCTCCTCGAGAAAAGATCAGCGTTCTAACCTAACCAATAACCATCGCGCTAAATAATGACAGAGTTAAGGTCAACCGCGAGACTCGGCGAGGGCGGAGGGGGGAAGGGGGAGGGTAAGAGACGCGAGGGCCGCGTTTGTGCGGGAGATGCGCTTACCTTTCGCGATTGCAGAAACGTCGCCGTCCGCGCGTTACATGCTATGTTTAGCAGAGAAGCGGTGCTCGTCAGCAGCAGCCTCGGGGATACGCTCATTTATCACCGCGGATTTTGATTTTTTTTTTTTTTTTTCACGCCCCTATCATAACTCACGCATCGGGATTGTCGAGATCTGGCGGACCGTTACCGTGGGCACTGCTTCGATGTGTACATACCGCGCGACGTAAAATGCGTGATTCCTCAGGTACGAGGCTGCAAGCAACCTGATCAGCCTGATCTCCCGCTCGCTCACGATTCCGTCGTCGAAAAGACACGATCTGCTAAATCGGGCAAAGGAAGGGTCGCGGGACCAGATCGGTGCAGATCAGTCTCGTTTCAAATCAATCGTTGACCCTGACGAAGCGAGTTTAGTTCTCCATCGCACGTATGTAGTATACACACGTATATAGGCGAACGGGAGGTGGAGGGGAATACAAACGCGATCATTTAACCGAGATCCATATTCGTTGATATTTGTATTCTGTATATTTAGCAGGGCACAAATGCTGATGGCCGTAGGGTCCATAGGCCTTGCTGAACTTCTTCCACGGTTTTTTGATACTTTCTCTTTTTCTCAACGAGAAAGAAAGGGGAGAAAAATGAACCGTGCATGAACTTTAGCTAAAAAGAACAGAACTCGTGTAACGCCGAATGCTGCGCGCGCGAAAAGTCGAAATCAGTTCAAGAATGAATGGGGGCGGTAATTAATTATAATTAAACCCGAAACACAAATTGATCAGTCATAGTCGAATGTGAAAAGAAGAATAATCGACTATGGTTGGTCAATTTTTAAGACATAATTATATCTTATATCTATTATGTATATCAGGACTTAAAGAAGGAATTAAAAATGATATTATTAGTAAGCTAATTTAATTAGGAAATTTCGCTTATTTATCCTTTTCTTTGTACGACGATGATGATGATAAAATAATATCTCAACTAAATATTGTGTCTATGAAAGCCAAACACAGGATGTTCGCGTGTTCGATGTTAACATCCTGTTTGGCAGTTATAGATATAATATTTAGTTGATTTATTCTTTGGAGCCTGTCAATTTGTTTTTATTGTAAAATAATATCTATAATAAAAATGGATGTAAATTAGAGTACAGATAAGATAATAATAAAATAATAAAGTAATATTAAATGATAATTAAATGATTAAGGAATATTTAAAGGTAATTAAAAAATAATTAACTATCTAATAAAAATAACTTGATTAAGTCAATCATTTACTTGAAGCCGTTCAAATGTCTATTTCTATTAATGTAGATTAACTTAATCGGCAATGCAGATAAACTGATTAACAATAATTGCCAAGTAATTATAGCATTTTGCGAACATGAATAGAATTTGTTAATTTTTTATTGTTTAACATATAGAAAAAAAGTTAGATTAAGGACAACGAATTATTAGTTGAGTTAGTTGGCGATTAACACTCTTTGGTCGAAATCACTCTAATGTTCATTTCTACAAAAGATTAGATCTTAATCTCGGTAACTTTAAACTCGGTTTAAGTTATTTTTTCTAGTTTTAGGAATTAGAAAGAGTATAGTAAAGAGTATAGTGAATCGAGATTAAAGTTGTTCCTCCGAGGTTGACATCAAAATTTGTAACACTGCAATTATTATAATACTCACTTGTTTGTGATACTATTTAATTTTTATGTTGGTTAAAGAACATTAATTAATTTTTCAAGGAATGACATATATCTCGTACAATAAAAAAGAATATAAATATTAAGTTTATTTTAATAATAATAATTCAAATTTGTAGGTATGACATAAAGAATATAATTGAGTTCAACAGACTTACCGTTAGCTCCGGAAGATTAATCTACATTAATACTTAGAAATGGATATAAGAAGCGCAAAAAATAAAGATAGCGAGAAAAGAACGAAACCTACTGTTAAGATACACTATCACTTTTAAAGATGCTTTACGGCGAGTAGAAAATTAAAGAACCGTTGTCTCGGATGATCCTCGTGGCTTCTGGAACGAGCTTTCAACGACAAGTGACACTAATCTCTTTATTTTCTCAAGAAAAGATTAGATTCTGTATGCTGGGTTTTGAAAGCAAAGGTCTCTATTTATTTTAACGTAACGGACATAGGTGAGTGGCAGTTGAGCACGTGTATTTTCAACAACAACGAATTGGTAATGCTCAATATTTTAATGCTTTGTACGTCCTCGCGATGCTCGCCGACGATAATGCACATTACTGAAACCCTTTTCTTGCCCTCTTTCCTTCTCTTTCATGGAAATATACTTATATTCTTGCTCGCTTCGGGAATATCGACAATATAATCTAGCGACAAGAGCGTGTCGCATCAGTAATGAGAAACTTACAATAGATGTTAATATGGATATTTATATTGTCGGAGGTTTATAGACATGTAAAATATTTCTTCATAGTTTACGATACAGGTAAATTTCTAGATTAGCTGCCCTTCTCCGATTTTTTTAAAACTTCGTTCTTTACATATATTTTTTATAGCTGAATTTGGAAGAATTTTTTGGCGATCGAACATATTTAGACCGCTGTCTTGAAAATTATAAAAAAAACTTTTTATCAATATTTCCTAAAATATTGATTATACCAAAAAAGTGTCGGAGAGCAGTGAACAGCTTTTAAACGCTATTCAATGCTGCTTTAGATGCATTCTGTTTCACGTATGACGTGCATCGTTTTATCTTTCTTTAATTTTCGATGAACAATAAGAATAAAATGATATATTATGCGTAAAATGAATCGCATCTTTTGATTGTGGGAGTTGAAACCAACTTTCCATAAAATTGCATCTATCCACAAAAAAACTCGTGATATTATCTACAAGAAAGGTTCTATACGTAATAGATGTGTATATGCAATACTTTAGTCGCTATATTAAAAAAAAATTGGTAATTATTCAGTTAATTGCTATCTCATCTTCGATTTTGAAATTAGGTTCATTCGACGTTTATGGATTTACAACTTCCCACGCGAAGCGCGATTCAACATATAGATTTTCAATTTTCCATACAAAGTGAGATTTAATTTGAAAATAAATTAGATTTATTTTTAACAGAGCGGAACTCTTCGGACACACATGTACCTTGCGATTGCGGAAGGTCCTTTTTCGCTCTCCTCCCTCTCTTCCTTCGCAATAATAATATATCATTTATTCTAAGAATTACAAAAAAATGATTAGTAAGTTGAACCGAAATTAAAATAATCTATATTGATAAAACGGACCTAAGAGAAAGAATTCATCAAAAAAATATGTTAAGATACGATATTTAATAAAGATTCCAGTATAAATTAAAATTTCCGAGCTTTCAAGACTTCGAATAATCGGTTAGAAATATTGAATGTCTAGAATATCTATAAGTATATAGATCATTGTGATAAAAAATGTAGATTGTGAGATTAATATTGAAATAAATATTAAGATAAATAAAACAAATAAATATACTTTATAAGGACTCTCAATCTTCAAAAATAACAACAATAAATTAAGTCAAGACTAATAAGAGTCAGCGCGGGGGGGGGGGGGGGGGGGAGGCGCAAGTTATTAATTTGGAATGATTAACTTAACTTGAATTGTTCTGCGATGTCTTCTTTCTTCATAAATCTTTATTTCATCACATAAATTTCTCTCTCTCAAGATTTATGAATAAAAAAACAGAATTAAATTCAATTTATCACGTATTTTCGTCATGTGACATAATTTTACCTCATAGAATTCCTCATTCAAAAACTGTAAGAAGTAATGATTTCACTTTTTGCGAACACAGCAAAAACTTTTCGTAACACCCTTTTTGCACACGTTTAAAATTGGATATAAAATATGAAACAGATGCGATAAATATGGAATGTATAAAAAATAGAAATAACTTAAGTAGTGATATACGTTCGCTTTATTTAAAAACAGCATTTGAAAGGCACTATGTACATATTATATACATGCAAATTGTGTGTCTCGACTTTTATGGTATGTAGAATAATATGTAGAATGTTTGATCATATGGAACTATAGCAACTGTGCTATCCATACACATGCAATGTGTATACAGTTGGTTATATCGCGCTGCTAGATGATATCACAATAAATATGAGAAACGCGATATCAAGGAATATCAAAAAAACGTCGCAATGCAACGATACATATAAAAATCGAATGTTATGTACATTATTGGCATCTTTTAACAAGTAGACTTTAGCGTCGGAGATAAATCTGTTTGTACTAAATTTACTAAGATAATTGCAATTTTTGTGCATCGAGATATGTCAAGAGATACAGTTTCCCTGTTTCATTTGATTCTATAGAAGATATGCCACCGCAAGAATACATTCGTGTAATCTCATTGTTTTCTACAGTTACTGAATTGCACTTTGATTAATTTTATACGATAGGTTTGTTTTTTATTTCTGTACTAAACTGTACAAGAACTCTCTTTTTCACTTTCAAATATACCTATCTCATATTAAGTTTCAAAGTATAGTTCAGCCATAGAAAGCAGATCTAATGACTGAGGCGAATCAATTTCATCGTTGCGTCATTGCAATCAAATGCGTTTTTTTTTTGTAAATATTCGGATTTTAATCTTCCAAGAAATTAACAAGATTAAAATTCGGATACAATGGATTATAAAAAATTATTGAATATACTTAGAAATAAAACAATTACAGATATTTTAAAGAATTGTCCCAAACATGACAATGTGTATGTAACGATATGTTTTTCATAAGATGTGTGATATTTTAAGATAAAAATATATTATACTCATACCTAAAAGTATACAGCAAATACTGCTTTCCTTTAAATTGTAATAGAGATGTTTGAATAGACAATTGTACAATTAGGCAATTGTGCAGTGAGCGTCAGTAATTATGTTTCATTAAATCCAAAGTTTTTATACAAAAAATGTGAACATATTTTTACATGTTCCTTTTTCTTTAACTACATATTTCCCCGCTTTGTCTTTTCAATTACAAATTTAGAATAGAAAAAACTCTTTAGAATAAAACTAACAATAATAGAACAATAAAACGTCAAAGTCCATTTTGGAGAACATTGAACGCGGCTCCCAATGCCCAACTTAATTCATGGCCATTGATCTTCTTATAAAGCTACAAGAATGAAGAATATTTTGTTATCCCTAAAAACACTGTCGTAAAATAAAAATAATATCATCATATTATGTAACTTTGCTTACATGCAGCTTAGTCGACGGTTCCAAGCCAAATCCATCTCTTAACAGAACATAAATAAATGTCAAATCCAAACACATGAATGGCTGATCTGTGTTTGGATAGTCGCACGTTTCCATGGCTTGTTTAAAAAATGAATTCAATTGCACCATTCCACCCGAAAATGGATCTATTAATGCTACCTAAAAAATCGAAAATACAAATATTATATTTATATTTGCAGATACAAATATTATATTTATATTAAAGAGCTATACTTTTTTATCTAACACATAAATTATAAACTATGACAAATATGAAAAATATGTACCTCTCATATTTATGAAGTTCGTTAATTTATATGTTAAGAGAGAGAAAAAAGTATAGCTCTTTAATATTAAATAAAAAATCTATTATCTCATTGGATACTCATATAATTATAAAATATTTCTAATTTTTTATTTTATTACATTCATATCTTATTTTATATTATTTATGTGTTGTATTCTCTTATATTATTAAATTATTTATAGATATAATAAAAAATGATTTTATTAAATATTTATGCATTAATGTATCAATATTTATTTGAACTTCATAACTTTTTGAATCTTTACCTCAGTCGCTCGTTCAAAGTAGTACGAAAAAGCGTATACTTCGTGATCCTTCAAACCTATTGGTTTTTCTGTGAGAGTACCAACATATTTCTCAATAATCTTTAAACATTCCGCAAAGCGTACTATGGGCTTATTCTCATCTCCGCCAGCAAAATTTTGTGTTTTAACTAGTTTGTATGTGCCATTTGTTGGACCTTTTACAATGTAATCGCGCCCTTGGTAAGACCATTCGGTAGATACGATCGGATTGATGCACTCGGAATGTATCTCTATGGGAACTTTGAGACTTGTATCCTCAAGATTCATATCATAAGTCAAAATCGCCTTTCTAGCGGCCATTAGACCCATGCCTAAGTAACTATGCGTGTACAGACTCATGTTGTGATTGAATACATTGATGGAGTAAACATGTTTTTCTAATTTTTTCGCCTGGACGCCGTCTGGTTGAAACGTAACTTGCGTAGAACCACCGCCGAGATCCAACGCGGCCACGGTAGTCTGAGAGCTGAGCGAGTTAAAGCGGTCCAGTAAGAAATTGACGGTAAACCAAGAAAAGATTCCCTCGTCTGTGCCTTCCATTACGGAGATAGAATTTCTTGCGATCTGGAATCCGGACGTTTGAAACAACTTTCTGCACTCCTCTAGTATGCCGTTGGCTTTATGCTCCGGCAATAACCTCAGCCCTGCTGTGGCCTTCATCGTCAGCAGCGTACGAGGCCATTCCGACTGTGGAATCACTGCCTTCGCATCGTTTAGAAGTGTAGTCAGAGACTTTGCAGCATCCTCCGGTTTGTCGGCAAACGAGCTCAAGCCAGGTTTTACTTCTTTGAATAGTTCATTATCGAGCACTAAATTGCCATTGAGAATGGACTCGTGAAAGCTAAACGCTAATACGCGGCTACCAGTAGATCCAGCGTCAATGACGACCACGTAGAATGGTTTTTGTAAATTAAATGAAAGTGCTAGAGTATCAATAGCCTTACTGCCTATTCTGATAGGTTTTAAGTCATTTGCTATGGCTATGTAACCTAGGAACAATGTACCAAGTACTAGTAACATGGTGAAGTATTTCTTTCCAGGTTGACTGGTGGTTTTCTTCTGGGAGGATGCCAATTCATTATCGCGCTCCTCTTCATTTTCAGTTCTCAGCTAAAAATACAAGACAATTATATATAATATTGCAAGAAATATCTAAATTTACAGCACATTGCATTTTAATCAATTAAAAGTGACAAGATTAAACGTGATGTAATATCATATTGTATTACATAACACTACATTGTATTTTGCTTTTGGTTGTCGACTGAGATGTTTGTATATATTGTATCACACGCAATACCCTTCCATAAATACTTTGAATAATAAAATATCTATTCAAGCAGGACACAAATCATCAACCTCAAAATGATAACTAAAAGTCACTTTTCAATCATTTATGATTCGTTTTGACGTTCGAGTATATATTGTTTTTAGGAAATTGCAGTATTTTAAAGAAACCATGTATTATGCAAATCACGTTACAACAAATTCAGAATAGTTACAAATGTATGTACTAATGTAACATTTCCTTCCATCTTTAATTATGAATTTTTGGGATTTCTTTTCTACCAAGAGTGATTTTGATTAAGCCTGACTAATTTAATTTAGCCTGAATTGCTCGCAGCAAAATTTTTATAATTATACAATTTATTTTTTCTTGATTTTCCTTCTACACATGTCAACAAAAAATAATTCTCTCATTAATAAAAGCACAAGTTCAGTTTGATAAGAATGACTTTGATCAAACTTCTTCCACTTCATTTTTATCAATTCAACCAACACAATTGTGATCACAATAAAATTTTCCTAACAAAGAATCAAAAGATAAATAAATATTGCCACTTTAATACAACTCATCATTTTTAATCTTTCCTTTTACGTTTGTTGAATAACAAAAAAAAAATCATCGTCCCATCCTCGTTAATAAGTACCACAGGTTTTACCCGGAACAACGCTAATCGTCAATCAAGAGTTTGCCAAGGTCACCCTGGGTCAATCATCGTTCGGGTTAATTTGTTGAGGCCATGACGCGGAGGAGATACAGACAATGTTAACCTAATCTGAGCACATCGCGACAAGCATAAGGAGGATGTATTTCACGTGAGGAGACTCTTTTTGCGTCGTTTCTACTCACGAGCGTGTATCGCATCTAGGGCGACCTGGGCGACCCGTACGATCCGTCAGATGACGAGTGCTTGTCATGTAAAAAAATAAATAAATAAAACACGGAGTGTTGAAGTTCGTGGGTATGCGACGGCCGGGTGGGGAAGCGCCGATGTAGCTATCGCGTGGTAGTGGCCCGTGCAGCCCTGCATCAACGTGCATCGTGCCCTCGGACTCGGACGCAATTGCCATTGCGCACTCGTCGCAGGTGCGTACATTTGGCGCTCACAGCGCTTATAAGTGTAATCTGTCCTTGTTTAACTTTTAAGTAGATAAGTAGCTCAGAATACTCCACACAAATTTTCTTTTCATTAATATTTTTTAACGTTCACAGTCAAATTTCACATTATATTGATATTTTTACGAGACAGAGGGGAATGCAAAAGTAATCAATGCCACTTCTAGGCGATTCTTTTTATTTTCCTTTTCTAGAACAAGGTTTTTAAAATAATTTATACGTAGAGTGATATAGCAACCTACTTAGTTAACATTTGATGAACAACAAAGATCGCTTAATTGTGATATAAGTTACGACACAAACGTCATTCTGTCTTAACGTTTCAGTGAGTAACAAAGATAGAGCGACACTTGGGTCACTCAATTTGTAATCAAATGGAAAGTACTGAAGAACGAAATAATTTCGAGAGCGCTGAATAGTAAATGGAGCGCAGCCCGGGGGGTATCAATGGGTGTCAAGGAACGATCACGTGACGAGGCGCGAGCCACACGGGACGTGAGAGGCCACGGATTCGAAATTCGAACTCTAATCTCGCGTGCGTTCGTATTTATATACACGCTCGCACACATGCACCGCGTTACGATTCACCGGGTACGTTCGGTTTTATCTACGATGCGCATGAGTGTATCATTTTATTCTTCTTTAATATTCCGATGAACAACAAGGATGGAATTATACATCGTGAGGGATCATGGGCGAAACACAGAACGCACTCACGGAAAACGTGGAAGGCATGGCGATGCACTTCCGCGTTCGACGCTCGTTCCGACGAACGGCGTAGATCAACACCGATAAATTCACTTACGCACCTTTCGACGTCTCACGCTCATGTTTTATTCGGCGAACGGCACGACGGTGACGACGATGACGACGGGATAAAAAGACGATTGATTCGGATAAAGAATCGGAAACCGTCACGCTAGACTCAGAGCGGTCATAGCACGGAAGCAGGCAGAGCAGACTGCCGGGAACGAAATGAGCGGCGTGCGGCTCACCGGCAGGCACCGAGTTTCACGTCCGTGAATACGAGACGCTTTGCCGGGGAGCAATTCGTTGCGTGCGCCGACGAGTCATTACGATATGACGCGAAGGACTCGATAATACCTCGACTGTCTCGAGATCCACTGCCGCAGTGTACGCCCTGGCAATTCGCGGATGATCGATGATTGCCGAGAGTACAAAGGTGATTTACAGAAGGAGCGAGCGAGTGAACGAAACGGTCGATAATCCGAAGTTTCAAGGCTCCCACTTCGAACGTTTGATAGACTGCGACAAATGTGCATGGCAAACTACCTAAAGATCACTATAAAGATCGAACGGCGATCGAAATAGAAGTAATTTTAGCGCCAAGCGTCAAAACAGTGAATGTTAAAATAGTAATTAGAAAGAGAGAGAAATAGCGCTGACTGAGTCGCGCTACGCGTGTTTGAGAAGATAATAAATACGTCACGTGGTTGGAAAAATCAGCAAAGATGAAAAGACGCTTTGTCACGGTCCGATGTTCTTTTATGCGATTTGTATAAAAAAAGAAAAAAAAAAAGATCAAACGCAATGAATTCGGCTCGACGATGACTCGAATTTCGTCTCTTTGCGTGCTGATGATCTCAATAATCACTTATCATGTTGTAAAGAACGCAAAAAAAATCTTATTTGTACTTATACAATTATGCAATACCGTTAGATAACGAACGCCCGACGACATGCTCGTTGCAATGAGTTGACGATTTGTCGCAGAATTTGTTAGTTTATTGATTGTTAATGTATCTGTAAATTTATTTAAATCTGTGAGGCATCGTGCGAGGCATTGATTGATGATCGCTGTAAGTAGATTTGTATGTATATATGTATATATGTATATATATATATTTTTTTTTTGTTGTGGCATAAATTGTGTATCTTGAAATGAGATGACAACATATGGACTTCTACATAGAAGTCTGTGGACTTTTTATGTAGAAAGTTACAAAAATGAGCAAATTCATCAATTATAAATATTCTAGTAAATTCGCTTATTTTTGTAATTTCCACCAAGTTGTGTGATAAAATAGTCAAACCCCTTCCAATAAACGAGAATAGATTGAAATCGATAAAATGAAAAAAAAATGTTTTTTTTTAATTACGCATTTACGAACAAACTGAATCCTTTTCATCCGAATGCATTTTTATTCATTTATAGAAATTAGACGAAGCACATTTCTATGTCTTTCAATCTAAAAATAATATCAGCTTTTCTGTGCCACGTCTCAATTCAAAATTCTGAATGGAAAATGCAGTTTTTCAATCCAATTGAATTCAATTGAATCCAATTAAATACAAAAAAGGCTTTATTATTTTGGATAAATAATTTTATTCCATTTTTAATTTATTCTTGTTTATTGAACTGTTTTCAAAATCTGATGTTTTCGAAGAACTGATTTTAGTGATTTAATCGGTCAAAAATTCGCACGTAATTCAGAAAGTCTTGCATTAATTTTATTGCTGTACTGCGTTTCATTATATTCGCTACAAGTATACTGAAAATGTGTAGTATATGTAACGTGAATAGATTTTTAGTATGCGTACAGTGAATAAGGAACACAATGCTAGAGATCGAGATGTGTATTTTGAAACGAGATAAAAATTACAAAAATAGCAAATCTACTACCGACAGATTAACCAATGAAATTATAGATACTCTTGTAATTTTGCTCATTTTTATAATTTTTACCTTTTCAAGGTACACAATCGATCCTCTGGACTGTAGAACTTTTGTTCTTGATTTGATGATAAACCTTATATACGACCTACAATGCGAGAAATCGTTCTGAAATCTTGGAGAAAAAATTAACAAATCACAATTGAACAATTGGGTTACTTGATCAATATGATTTCAATTCTTTTTCCGCGATCTCGAAGCATTGTGAATACAAGAGATCTATTTTTTTATAGTGACATACAAGAAAGCTTATCACCGTGAAATAACCGATTCAATTTCTTATAATAATAGCTAAACTTGAAGTATGTCTCATGGTTTTTATTGATGATTATGACCAATCTTTATGCAGTTGGTTCTTATATTTAATATCGTCATAAGTCTTAAGATGTCATAAACCAATCATAAAGTCGTATCAATATTTTAAGACTTATTAATTAATTAAGATAGCCTTGAAATAACAACAGACTTATTGGCTTAAATTTGTTTGGTAGAATTGTTGTTTTGTGTACACATGTGTTCTTACTCTAGAAAGATCTGCATATATTTCGTATATGTGCACAGATAAGATATGTCGTCGAAATATTTATGAAAGAGATAAAATGTATCGTTATAGTATAATATGCATTTATCGAAATAAAAAAATTTGTATATACATATATGTCTATGATATATATACATAAAATATTTATATATACGTATGTATACAGAGTGTTCAGTAGAAAAAAATCGAAGAATTCTTAAATTGATGTTAAAACGAAAATCAAGAATAACAAAATTGCGATGAATGCTTCGTTTTTTATTTAAAAATATTTTAATATTCACGTGAGTAGGTATTTTCATGTGAATATTTCAATATTCAAAATTGGAAAATTAAGAATAACAAAATTTCAATGGAGGCTTTATTATAAATATCTAGATATTCACGTACTTTAGATGTTTCTTATATGTATATTTAAACATTTATAATTAAAAAAAAAACGAAGATTTAATCACAATTTTATTGCTTATGATTTCTTAATTTTTCATCTGTATGTGTAATCATTCTTTAAATCTTCTCCCACCTATTGCCAAATATTAATATAATATATGTAGTATATAAAATTTATATGTATGTGTTGTGCATACATATGTATATAATATATACAGACATATATAAATTAATATATTTTTATACAATAAATCTTGCATATTATGTAGAAAAATTAGAAATAGTTATTTAACGGCTTCGCTGATTTTCAATTTTTATTTTATATAATTGTAACATAAATATATAATTATTTAATTCATATGAATTTAATAATACTACAAGCTATAAGACAAATACAATATTTATATATATATTAATTACATCAAGCAAAGAGCATTTAATACTGTATACACTTCAATATAAATCAGTTGTAGATATATTTACAAATAAAAATTTGCCTAAATCTTATAGAATAAGTGTTAATCACTGAATTGAAGGTTAGAATTCTTTTCTGAGATCTAAAAATAGATCTCAACTCAACAAACATATTTTTAGGTCGTGGTGTTCTCCAGATCTCTTATACGCAGTATGGATTAATCTGACAGGAACTTTTATCAAGATATAATAACGTGTTCATTGTGAAAACAAAGTTTTAATTTAAATAGCAAAAGTGCAAGTACATACATTACGATACATACATTAACATTTTTCTAATGGCTGTACTAGATAAGATAGTACATACATATCACTCTAACTTAATCTGTTAAACCAAGTAAGAATAAGCAATACGAATGCAAAAAAACCTATAGATCATTTTAAATTCCATTTCTTATAATACAATACATATTTCTTTATAGTTTCACAATTCAACAATTTAACAGTGAAAGAAATTTAATTATTTATTTCCAGATGCAACTTATAAAAAGCAAAAATAATACAAAGTGCACAATACATATTACATTAACGCAAAAAAATATAAGTACTTGGATTGCTTTTTCAATTTTTTATATTAATCAAATAATCTGTTTAAACAAAGAGTGCAAAAATGACGCGCAACACCACAGATAATTTTCTCAAAGAGGCTGTCATCCAGATTGGTGCTGGAGGATCAGCAGGTTTTATAGAAGTTTGTATAATGCACCCAATGGATCTCGTCAAAACACGTTTTCAGCTCCAAGTGAAGACAACAAAATCAGATCCATTATATTATACAGGTATTTTGTGTATCAATACATTTATAGTATTATTATGCATTAACAATATTAACATTATTATAGGAATTCGTGACTGCATGACTAAAATGTATAAGACTGAAGGACTACCAGCATTTTGGAAAGGAATTTTACCTCCTATACTTGTAGAAACTCCCAAACGTGCAGTTAAAGTAAATACATATTGCTTAATGCATAAAAGAAAAATCTGCGCATTACTTAAATTTATATTTACAAAAATTATTTTTATTTTTATTTATAAAAACTTTATCCTTTTTTTAGTTTTTTACATTTGAACAATATAAACAGTTTTTCTTATTTGGCGCTAGTGCACCCACTCCATTGGTAATTACTCTAATATGATTATTATAACGATCTGTTGATTATTTATAAGATAAAAAAAAAGTATTATTGCAGACATTCTCATGTGCTGGTTTCTTCGCTGGTGTTACTGAGGCTATATTAGTTAATCCTTTTGAAATGGTCAAAGTGAAACTACAATCTAATCGAAAGCATATCAAAGAAAGCCCATCGACATTTGCAGTGACGAAAGAAATAATTTCTAAATATGGTTTTGGATTGAATGGTCTAAATAAAGGGCTTTCAGCCACTATAATGAGAAACGCGGTCTTTAATTCATTTTATTTTGGTTTTTATCATTCTGTTAAAGGATATATATCAGTCAGAAAAGAACCTTGGTTGGAATTTTTAAGTAAAGTAATTGTTCAGCTTTGTGTAACAAGACAAGTATTCAAAGTTATACGCGATTCTCAGTTTGTAATAAAACTTACTGAAAATTTTCCAGGTTGCTATAGGATTTGTGTCAGGTACTGTTGCATCTTGTTTAAACATACCATTTGATGTTGCTAAAAGTCGCATTCAAGGTTCACAAGATGGTACACAATACAAAGGAACGCTGAACACCATGCACATTATTTACAAGAGAGAAGGGTATTTATATACATTTTTTACTTACCAATATTATTGTACTCGGGCTTGAGATCACTCATTTAGGTAACTGTCATTTTAGATTTAGAGCCTTGTATAAAGGCTTAGTGCCAAAGGTGTTGAGATTAGGTCCAGGTGGTGCCATTATGCTCGTGGTATATGACTACATGCATGTATTTCTTACAAAAAAGTTGATAAACTAATACACTGCATTTCAAGAAGCTGTGAGATAACTATAAGAACTTTTCAAATTGCATTTGATATTTACATATATTTATACATTATTGTGTATGTATATATAATGTATATTTTTTACCAGTAAAAATAAAGTAAAGATTTATGTAATTTTATAAAAATATAATTTATTACATATTTTAAATAAATGAACTTTTAACAATTTTACATGATCTTTCTTTCCCTTCGCTTTCAGACTTAAATTTTTATTTATATATACTAACGTATTGCAGTGTATAAAAAAAAAGAATTAATCATCTAAAACAGTATCTAACCATTTTTCTAAATCAATAGGCTTATTTGGAACATTCTTCGATTTTGTTTTGGAATCTGCAACAAATCATTCATAAATATCTATGACATAAATCCTTCATATTTATTAGATTGCAGAAAATTAGTCTGATTGCAAATTGCACATTTACAATTGTTTTTTCTGAAATGGAAATTTAACCTCATAGTTTTCAAAATAAAATATCCCGAAAATAAAACTACATTAAATGAAACGATAAAATACTGTTTTAATGTTAAGATCTTACCAGTATTATGAGACATAGATAATGGGATTCCTATCACAGACTGTGGGATTCCTATTACAGTGCTTTGGACAGGTTCTTTTAGGGATAACAAAAAATCTAGATCTTTCTCTAAGTCATCAATATTGTCTTCTGGTTTTACATTCGTCACGAAATTCACAGTCTTCGATTGATCGGTCTTCATGTTCTCCTTGGTCTCAACTTTGGTATCCGATAAACTCGATGCATTTAGATCATTTAAAAGCACATTATAAGCTGCTTTGCCTCTCTCAGCATCATTAAAGATACTTGTCAATTGATCACTCTAAAATTAATACAAATTATTGAATTAATCATTCCTTTGAGATATATTATCATAATTTGAGTCAAACTTTACACACTCTACGTTCGTTAGATCTGTTCTTTTTATAGTTAAACTTTTTGTAGTGTATAATTTTTGCACTTAAAGTAAAATAGATATCTATAACTGCTTTCCTTTTAAGAAACGTAGTCGACACAAATGTCATTCTTAATACTCAATGAATAACAAGGATAAAACATGTTGATTATGTCTCCTAACAGAAAAGCAGCCACAACTCGATAGAAACGTTTTCCTTCCTTAGTATTCAATGATTAACAAAGATAAAATGAAACTTGTGTCAACCGCGTCTCTCAAAAGAAAATATCAAACGTAAAAGTAAAAGCGAAAAATTTTTGCAGTTCAGTGTAGTAATAGAGAATAAATAAATTTCACGAGTATCTTTTGTATGTCAAATATCTCTTAAGTACTTACTACAAAGTACTTGTCAGCTACATCAATATACTTGTTGAATGGAACGCAGTCGATCGCGGCTGACAGCGTTTTCAGGTTCAAAGTGAAGAATTCCGAATATTGTGACGAGTCAACGGTCCAACCTTTCTCTGACTTGAAGACGAAATGCCCACCTTTTGAGAGCGGCGCGTTTATGAGGATGCCGAAGTCCTTGCCTTCCACCACATTCTCATCCGTCGGCGATTCCGCGTGGTCGGCGATGGATGAGGAAGATTGCTGCGATTTGCTTTTCTTCTTCGCCCTTCGCATCTTTGAGAATTCGTCTAAATTCGTCCTACCCTATTCGCGCGAAATAGTAAATCCGCTCTGCCGGTACGTTCTACGCTTTGCGTTTATGTTTAGAAATCAAACGCGCATGTACATACTACGTGCCCGTAAACAGACGATAGATCGATCGACGTTCGACTCTCGATCTCGATGATTCACTCTCGATATTTATCTCTCAAATACGAATTTGAAAATAGAAATGTATAATTCTTGCGAATAAGGTCAGATTAATTTACGTTTCTACCAATGTAGAGTAACTTTACCCTCTGTTCAATTGACACTAATTTTCACTTTTCGCCTTTCTGTTTTTAGGGAAATAAATTACATACCTTCCGATACCTTCTTTTTAACAGAATTTTTTGGTTTATCTTTAAAACTGTAGATGACTCTTGAAGAAATTCGACTAAAAAGAACTATTTTCACATGAATATTTCAATTCCTCAATAGGAAAACGTAATGTAGAAATTAACTTGCGGTATTTTTTACTGCAGTTTTTCGGAAATAATAGATACTCCCATATTTATCTTTTATCGCTATTTAAATATATATATATATTTTTTTGTTTAAGTAAGATTTGCAGGAGACAAAAAAATATATTACTGCAAAGATTTACTTTCCTAATCTATTATTATACATATTTTTTAAATTTTATGTTTCATTGGTTCATGATTTATTAAACTTGATCACAATTTTCAAACTGTAAATCAATTAGTAAAAATATGAATTCCACATAGTTCTATATTTATAAAATACTTTTGACCCGTATTTGACCAGTATAAATCAAGAATTCTCCATGTAGACTAAGAATCTATTTATTATAATTTGTAAAACCACATTTATAGGCACAAGTTTATTGGGTTCATAAACATGAGAGATATACTAGAGACATGCTCTATATATATAGACATGGAAGTTAAAATTTAGATAAACTTGGAAAAATAATAATTGTAAAATTTCACATAAATTTAATTTGGTATTTAGTAAAGTGTAAATATTGATAGCTTGCCTTTCAATTATTGATTTTTTCCCCAATCGTAATAATCACGTTTATTTGAATCAATCTCTAGAGATATTTATTAGCCATAATGGACTCATTGAACGATCGCGATCGACAGTTTTTAGTTTCAGAATGTGAAGAACTGAATTACGACAACCAACGAATTCGAGTGCCAACGAATGCAACCATCGCTGTAAATACAAAGTTCTGTAGAAATAAATGGCGACCCATGGGAATTGGAAAATCCAAAAGGCGAATTCTTTGCTGGAAGCTTTTATTGGCATTAAATTTCAGATAAAGTCCCGACAAATATACTTCTATTACATACTACAAATTTGAGACCTAAAAGTTTGCAAAGGCAATAATAACACGCAGGGTATTGGAAAGAATCAATCGATCCGCAACATTACTTTTACCCTAAAGTAAAAAGCGACTCGTGTATTACGCACCAAACTTCGCAATGTAAAAAAAACCACAAAAAAGAGAGGGACCAAAGTTGAGTGTGGCAGAAACAACATTTATTGATAATTGCTGCGATGAAGTTCTATTAATTATCAGTAGATAGGTAAATTCATAATAATATGAGGTCTTCTTGAAGGAAACCGAGGTCTCAGGATGGTGGAGGGAGAGGATGTGATAAAGGAAGTATGCGAACTTTTATCTTTATTTTTACGCATGCATATATAGAGGTTTTTGTATATAAGCATATTATATATATGCAGTTCTCTAGAGCGAATAAAATGGCGTGTGGCAACCAAACCAACTGATAAAGAATATGATCGGTATAAAGGTCTGGGAGCACCTTACGCTCGCACCCTATTCTACGAAAGATTTTCGATGAACTTCTTCAATATTTTCGGAAACACTTTCGACCCCCAACCAAATAACCTGTGTCCCCGGTCGGGGGTTTGACGATCAACTCGATTCTGTCTTCGGGCTTGCATTACTTGAAGTTTTCTTCTAGGCTTGAGGCTTCTCAGCCGGAAATGAATTGCAGATCATATTCTTTGTCACAAGCAACCGACAAAACCTTCTGACTCTTGACAATGTGAGCAAGATAAACGTGTTCTTCAAATATCTTGTCTTGACTTTTCAAAACTCATTTTTTCAGAGTGAAACTTCAAACTTCCCTCTATCATCCAATACCTCTTGATTCAAAACCTTATAAACAAACAAATAGGTTAGAGAACTTACTTTTATTCGAAGCTTGTTATTATTTTTCTTTTTTGCGTTTTCTTGCTTTCTTTATTCAGGTATTTTATTTTTTTTAAGAGATTTTCCACATTTTCTTTAAAAATTCTATCCAACGGCTGGAATACAACTGTAAGCTACAGACTGGCCGCAAATTTCGAGCGCTCAATTATATTCCAGCTTTCACATTATAGCCTTGTATTTTTACACAATTGAAACCTTATCTTCATAAAAGGAAGCAATATAAATTTATAAACTTATGAAAATAAGGTTTTACATCTATTCTAACCTTACTGGTTTTCATGCAGTATGCTAAATTCGGCTACATTTTATACTTTTTTTTGGATCCGTAGTCTTAATGATATCGTTATGCTATTGTTATTGTAATTTAAACGCTTGTGAGATTATCGCATACGATGCAGAACTGGGTAAGGTAAGAATAGTAATATAATGCGATTTCGTTAATTTCATAATTTTGACCCGTTGAAGAAATATTTGGGTCAAAGTCATCTCCAAAAGGACCTGGCCTCGCATCACTGATTCATCTGATTTAATATCGACCTGAAATTCATTAAGCAACAAAAAAACCATGATTGTTTTACGAAGTTACGGATTGCTGCTTAGCTACTACCGTACGATTTATCAAGCGCATATCTCTGATGCCTTCTTCTGCTGTTTTCTTGTTAATTTAAATACTTACTTTGCAATCCAACTGATATTACTGTTTCAATTAGAAATATAAGCGGTCTACGAAAATATGAATCCAGAAGAAATATTACATAAATTGCTGATCGACTTTTTTCAATGTAATAAAATACGTGCAAAATCATTTTCTTAATTTGTCATTCGTATAATAAATAGCATTGATATATAATAGAATTTGTTTGCATATATAAATATTTATAATGCAATATATTAATTTCTTTTAGATTTCATAATTTCCTATCTTCAAGAAAGCAGTTAATTAACATAGATATGACACAGCAAAATGCTAGGCCATAACAGAGCGAGATGATGAGAAATTATGTCTTTCTCTAGAAAAATAAATATCGTAAAACATGCGAAGTTTTTCTTCATGTAATATTTTCGTGTAGTGTTCGGTAAAATAAACAAGTGAAGAGAAACAACATTGCAATAAACACGGTTGTGCAATAAATTATGAAAATTTTGCTAGATAATTTGCAGTTATATAGATATGTTTACACCGTGTGTTTTAATGTGATACAGGGATGAGACACATATCCATGTAGACAGCTTATATTACAATGTAAATTAAAGAGGAGGTTGTACTTACGCGGTGAATAAGAGCGCGATCTAGAACGGTCGTAACGTGAACGTCGGCGACTGTAGTATGGGCTGGGTGAGCGACGATAGCTTCCTCTGTAGCTAACTCTATTGTTCCCATATTAAAAAAAAAACAACAAAAAAGAACAATATGCAATACGTTATTTTTTTAAGACACAAAAAGTATATTATTCCAGAAGTAGACAAGACTTACTCTCTACGCCTCGGTGCGTCCCAGCTTCTATCGTGCAGATGCGTAGGTTTTCCCATGTATATTCCTGGAGTGGGGGTGTGGGCACGTTGCGTGATAGAGAAGTCTACGCGAATACGCCTGCCGTCGATTTCCATGCCGGTACATTGTTCTTTAGCCACTTTAGCATCTTCGGATGTATCAAAATATACAAAGCAGAATCCTCTAGAACGTCCAGTCTGTAATAAATGACATACATGTGATATCATAGCGCCATTAAATCTATTTATTTATAAAAGCGCTATTACTACATTGATTTTTAATTCACTACTGTTTTCTAATTCACATATAGATCTATATCTAAATGTAATTGTGTGGCCAGAAGCCTTTAACGTATCATGTGTCTCTTAATTATGAACGTTCTAAATTTCTGGCATGATTTTACTGTTCCCCAGTATAAATACTTATGGGAAATAACAAACTGTTGCATTAAGATCTGTTCTTTATAACTAATATATTATGCCTATTGTGCTTAAAATAGATACATATTGAAGTATTTAGCAAAAAGTGGAAAAGAAAGTTTTAATGCACTGATAAAGCACTTTTCAATTGAACTGATAAAGAACAGACCTTAAATACGTTCTGTGCTGCGCAAGTTAAAGTTTCCATTTAGTTATCAAAGGCCGTTTGATAATTTGGCTATAAAAAGGAACATAATTATAATTTTTTATATCATACATAATATATAATTATACGTTATAATATTGGTACATTAGATCTTCTACTTTATAATCTTTGTAATTTTGTAAATGTATATTACAAAATACATGTTATTTAACAAATATAACAAACGCAAATAAAAATATCGTAAGTCATCGGTGACTTACGCAGCATGGTGGTTAAATCACTCATTGGCTTCGTACGGAAACGTGTTAATATATACATATACATATATATGTGTATATAAATAAATATACATCAATTTTACATACCTTTGCATCGATAACGACCTGTACTCGTTCTACTGGACCATACTTTGAGAATATATGTTGAATTTGCTGTTCAGTAGTAAAAATGGAGAGTCCGAAAACACCTAGGCAACGGGAAGGACAAGGATTGTCTCGATTGCCGATGTGTCGTCGTCTAGATGACATTGGGCTGCGAGAGTGTGAACGGTACACGTGTCGATCGCGAGAGTATCGCGATCGTGAGTATGAGCGAGATCTACTGCGAGAGTAACGACCACCGCGGTATGGTGAGCGACTTCGACTGCGGCTACTACGATGACCAACACTGGTGTACTTGTTGCCGCGATATGACTTTCGTCCACGTGATGCAGAGCGACTACGGGATCTCGAATATTTGACCTCTCTGTCCTTTCGCTCGCGCGATTTACGCGATCTCGAGTGTGATCGCGAATCCCTTAAGCCACCGTCTGCAGTTCGTGGTCGGCGCGGACTTGCACTACGACTACCACTTCTCTGTAAATTACAAACAACCATTACTATATAATTGTATCGTATAGATATACAGAGATCCGAAAATTGAATTATCATTACATACAAATTTAAATTAATTGAAAAATTTTCCTTAATGATTTGAGAAATTAAATATTAAAAACATAAAATATAAATATAATATCTTTATGATATTTCTGTATTCATTAATTGAACCGTTCTACTCATTTTCTTGATATAAACTATACTTCGTATGCGTTCCGACCGATCTTCACGCCTTATGCGAAATAGACCGCTTTTCATTCATTTCTTGACATAAACCTTTCTTCATGTTTTTCTCGATATAGCACCTTCTACGGCTCAGGCGTCGCGATACATTCTTTAATACTTTCTTTTATTTTTTCTTATAACAAAAGAACTCGATTCTGCCCTTGGAAACATCGAACGTTCTGGTATTTTTCTATGCACAGATTTATTTTGAATTTTAATTTCATTTAAATGTATTTAATTTAATATTTAAAAAATATTATACCTTATAGAAACATTCGTTATTTAATTTAATATTCATTTTTTTATATTATTTAAATGCAATACACTCCTATAATTGCTTATAATTCCAGTAGGCATATGAATACATTCCACGTGGCAGAGGGATCTCGTTTGCCTACAAATCGATTGCCTACAACTCGATTGCCTACATGTATACTAGGCAATAATTTTTGTGTGCAAAAGAACTGTCGGCAAAAGTAATGTAGGCAAACGATACTGTAGGCAATCGATTTGTAGGCAAAAGCAACCATCTCCCACGTGGCGCATCTTTTATACACAAACAAATAAAAGATATTATAAAATACTTCAATAAATATAATAATCTTACATACACAGAAAAAAAATTACATAATATTTCAATGAATTATGACACATTATATTAATTAAAATATTACACAATATCTTCTTTTATTTTTTTTGGTATATAAAAGATGCACCATGTATTCACATGACTACTGGAATTACAAGCAATTATAAGAATATATTGTACTTAAATAAAATAAAAAGATTAAATGTTAAATTAAATATTAAATGTTTTTATATTTTGTATATTTTTTAAAATGTTGAATTAAATATATTTAAATAAAATTAAAATTTAAAATATATCTGTGGATACAAAATGCTGGAGCATTTGATGATTCCAAATTAAGTTCTTCAATAACAATACAAATAAGTTTAAAAGACAACTTCTAACTCTTCAAAATATGATATACAAATATATACAAAAATATACAAATATAACCATAATAATTAAACTTTCATGTACATTGAATTTTAGATTAAATAAAGCCTTTCTTGAAAAAATCGTTTTCATCATAATACATATATTTACATATATAAATTTAGTCAAGTATACACACGCGTGCGCGCGCGCGCGCACACGCCCACACATACATATACATATATAATTACACATCGCTAAAAAAACAAGAAAGTAAACTTTAATTATCATTAAAATTGTGTAATAATAGTTTTAAAATATATAATTTTTATATAATAGCTGATTGTAGAGAAATGAAATATATTCTTTTTTTTTTTTAGCAACTAAAAGATGACAATTTTTTAGTTATAATGTAGCAAATGAGCAATATTATATCAATTCACAATTCAATTTTCTTTATAACGAACGCTACCAACGATAACAATATATTTTAATAAACATATGAACGTGATCGACCAATCGCGATTCAGCTTTCACGTTTATAACCTTATAAAGCTCCTTTGTCGAGATTACAACCGTTGGAGAAATTATATAAACAATTGGGAATTCATTTTTGTTTTCTTTTACTTTACTTCAAAAGATATTTCGCAATTAACAGAAGCGAAAGGAGTGTACCGAGTTGTTGCATACGTTGCGTGGTGATTGATAATGGCTGGAAGTAGAACTGCGTCGCTGGATCGATAACTCGGCTATGCCGAATTGCGTTACCTCATTGCAACTTACGTGAGAGTTACACAAAGATGTGTAACATTTTTATATACTCACCTCGATATCGCTCATCGCCGATGTCTCTCAAACGATGGATTTATGTCGTATAAAGGTCAAGATGCTTCTTCACGAGCTTGCAGATGCGTATCTTCGCAGACACGACAATAATATGGCGAAGCCAGCAAAGGCCGGACTCCGAAGTCACTCTCGCCAGACAGGAAACGCCGGGCCCGAGACTCACGCAAATGAACATACCAACATCCGGCAGCGTCGTCATGGCAACGGCGACGCGTAAAGCCCGATCTACATAAAACCTAGGACGCGAGTCGCAGATTGCAAGCTTGTTGCGTCATAGCCAATCCGATGCTTCAATTTTCAAAGTGAAGGTAAATTTTCACGAGCTGTTCTAACTGGCTGTTTCAGCGACAAAAAAAGAATCACGTGATCAAAATGGACGCTTGATGTTCGTCAATTTTGACCATGTAATCGCTGAAACAACCGGTTTGAGCAGCTCGTGAAAATTTAGGGGCTTCGCACAATAAAAGAACAGGGAATAAAAAACAGAAAATAAGAATTTCAACCTATCAGAAACTGTGTATTCTGTGTTGAAGTTGAAACTATGTTGAAGTTTCTTCTTCGCTCTAGGCTGCGTTTGGATTCCCACCTGGGTGCTCTCCGGATGTCATATCATCCTTATTGCTCATTAAACAAGGATGACACCAGAGGAGCACCTAGGTGAGAATCCGAACGCAGCCCTAGGCCTCTATTCTTGAAAAGTATTGCATATGAAAAATTAGGGAAATACTATAGTATGCGTCACATAGATTATAGCATTTCCCTAGTTTTTTTTTTGTGTGCGATATTTTTCAAAAATAGGGGCCTTGGGTATCAATCATGAAACTTTTCTTTCTAGGATAAAAAGTGAAAAGTTTCTTTATTAAAAAGTGAGAAGTTTATTCAATAAAACATTTAACTTCCAATAAACATTTTTACTTTTCACTTTCCATTTTAGGGATAAAGTTTTATGATTGATACCCAGAGAATAAAAATTTCAACCTATCAGAAATCATGTATTGTGGAATACATAGTTTCTGATAGGTTGAAATTCTTATTCTCTGTTCCCTGTTCCTTTTATTGTGCGGAGCCCCTTATTTATATATGTGTTCTCATACTTTTGAAGTTCGAAGTTTTTGAATGGGTGCGTTCCAGTCGACAAATCGGCTAGACCTGCTTACAGAGAACAAATGAATATGATTGGTTATTACTTATAGATTCAACCAATCATATTCAACTGCTCGACGAAAAGCTAGCAGGTTTGCCCGGCTTGAATGCGCCCAAATGTAACCTAAATAGCGACTTGGAAGTTGGAAGAGGGAGTGATTGTAAAAGGTAGAAGGTGGTAGAATGCGGTAGAAGGGGGTTGAAAGTGATAGAAGGATACTGCGTCTATGAGCAGTGCGCGCAGAATATGGGTTGTGGGAATGGCGGTCATAGCGTGACTTGGCGTGGCTCTAGGACTCTTGCGACGCGCGTTTCACGAAAAATGAGCTTTTTCTTGTGAATTCTGAATGTCAAATGAAGTCCATGTTGAAATTGAATGTGTCAACTATGTGACGTTCGATTGAGAAGGCTAGAAGATCTATCGCATCCGTATCTAGGTGAGAGAACGACACTTATCTTCTATCACAATCCGATTTTCCTTTGAGGCTGTGGCGAATTAAAATACCTGGAGATCATTTGCCTTCGAATCTGTAACAGCGTGTACCTGTCGCCGATGAAATTTTATATTTACAATGTACGAGATCTTTGCATCGTCATGGTCGTTCCGGTCAGCACTGTGCGCGCGAGATAGCGATAACTGTTGGCGGTAACGGTACAATTTTTTATGCGCCAATATTTTTTTCGATATTAGGCATATGTCGATTCTATCTAAGGCTGCATTCCAAAACGTGCTCTCCAAGGAAGATTTCACTTTGTATATTCTGTGGTATATGTTACATCTATTACATATTTCAAACAAAATTCTCCTCAAAGAGAACGTTTTGGAATGTACTTTAAATATCATTATATATTGCTTTCATTTTTACTCCGTTTTATAAATTAATTACTACATAATTAGCATATTGAGTTGACATATAAAAGTAATGCATTATTCATAACTTTATTGCTTTAGAATATCTTTTATGATCGTGGATAGTTATTAGTTGAATTATTAAAATAAATATTCTGTCATTATGATTAATTTGGTTCTGATAT
>NW_017306160.1:368199-368967 GCF_001594115.1 Trachymyrmex septentrionalis
GAACTTAATTCCTGGATATGACATTAAGAATCTTGACTAAGAAAATATTCTACTATGATAAAAACAAAAAGTTTGTTGTTTTTTTAAAAGAATGTTTTGAATTGATATACATTGTATACCAATATCACTACAAATATGCAACAGAATTTTGTTTATTGGAATTTATAATGGAAACAAGACAGTTTTGGTAATTAAATAGGTTAAATATTCTCTAATATTCTCTAATATCTAAACTAAAAATTCACTTATCTTTTCTTATCCAGTACTGATTAGTTCCGATAATAGGAACTAATAGTAGGAACAAACGTTTAGAAAACTGGAACTTACATAAACCTGTTCATATAAGTGGAAAACAAATAAATGGGGTTTATTTTCTATTGTAGTTTGTTTTACTATGAGTATAATTGTTATGTCTGAATTACAATGTCTAACACAAATGTAATATGTAATTATAAGGCAATAGATTAAAACATTCTCTGCAGCAAAAATGTTCATATATCAATATTGATTTGCAGATAAAAATGTCAGCTGAATATAGTCGAAATGTTTTAAAAATAGTAGTTGCTCAGATCTGTCAGACGATAGGATGGCACTCTATTAATTCTACACCATTGGAGTTTCTAGTAGATCTTCTGCAGGAATATCTGTTACGTATCTCAAAGCTCACACATCAATATGCAGAAGTTTGTGAGTAACTGTTATATTAATTTTGGTAATAACAGTTAAATATTCTCATCTTATTCAACTGTAATTATATATATATATATA
>NW_017306160.1:369067-390918 GCF_001594115.1 Trachymyrmex septentrionalis
TTCGTCCTTTTTTTATATATTTATGTATTTTATATATTTTATATGGAATAAGAGTTTAGATTTGAATATATTTTGGATACTACTAAAATCTACATTTTTTAAATTTCTTCATTTTTAGAATATCGATAACTAAATAAGTTGTATAATTATTATAAAAGTAAATTAACTTGTTGAGTAATTTAAGTTCCTTTGCAAATCTTAAATTTATGTTTTTATAGTGGGAAGAACAGAGCCGAATCTTGATGACTTAGGACTAACATTTCAATATATGAACATTGATATACAGGAATTAGCTGAATATGTGAAAAATGTAGATTCTGTTCAATGTCCTATACAAGTATCACAATATCCAATTCGACGTGAAAATCATTTAAATTTTTTAAAGCCGGGTAGTCGTGAAGTTGTCACGAGACCAGTGCACATACATGAACATTTACCAGCTATGTATCCAGATACCGAAGGTAATAAATTATATTGTGTTTATTCAATAATTTTAGAAATAAATTATGCTAATTTATATTAATTTACATTTTATTGGTAATTTATAATAATTGCAGAGGAATACATACCTGATAAGAATGAAAGTTTAATGAATGGTACAGCAGATCTGACATCTAGCAGTGGAACATCATCAGGCAATTCAAATAATGCGTCACCTCATAGGATGTCGCCACAGGTGGTTTTCAAACGACCAGGCGATCCGGTGTCTTTTGAAAGTCCCATGGTAAAGCGTGCGAAAGTTTTAGAGGAAGGTAGACCATTACGTGAGATAAGCAGTGTTATGATGACCACTTCTGGTTTTTTATCACCCGCGCGAGAAGGAAAGCTACCCGAAGCGAGAACACCGCATCAAGTTCGATCAGATTCACCGCAACCAAGCTCTTATCCGATGGTACCGCCCGAATTGAAGATTGATAAGAAACCGAAGAAAGTTGTGAAGAAAGCTCCCGAGAATCGTAAGCTTGACAAAGAAAACAAGAAGAAGAAAGGCACGAAGGAACTGTTCAAGCCGGACAAGATTGACGAGAGCAAAGTAAAGAAATTAGTCGGCATGAAAGAGCTGGCCAAATTAAAACCGTTAAAACCAGGCGGTGGTAAGGGACAATCTACCACGTTACAAGAACTTACGGGTAGTAGCAGACCACCTACGCCGAAGATCGCGTCACCGAAATCAGCCACCAGTAGTCCGAAGGCGTCGAAGACAACGCAACCGAAAGTCAAGACCGAAAAGGTAGCAGAGTTAATAGACGTCTCTCCCGCTGTTGAAAAGAAGGAGGAAACTGTTGACAAGTTGCCATCGGAGCCGGATAAACAGAAACTAAATATCTTCAAGAAGATATCGAAACCACGTGAAGAAAAAGACAAAGAGATAACGGAGCCGCACAAGTACAAGGATATTCTGGATTCGCGTGAGAATTCGCCAGAGTTGATCATAGATGTCGAGAATGCGGAGAAGCACGTACATCGAAACGACGCGGAGCCGAAAGGAGGACGCGAAGAGAAGAAAACACCTCATACACCGGACGTGCACATACAATCGGACAGTGATTTGGCAGATGTGCAGAGTTTATCGTCGGATGTTTACATATTTGATGATGCTGACATTTCACCGCCGGGTACGCCCAGTACGCCAAAAACTCCCGAATTAAATGTATCCATGGTACCGGAACAGAAGCGGAAAAAGAAAGAGAAGAGTAGCAAAAAGAAAGAACCTAAATTGAAGAATCCGAAACAATGTATCAGTCCGAAAAAGGTAAGATGCATTTTATGGAACATTATTTAGGAATATATATAGGGAATCAAAAAAGTTGGGTATACAAATTTTATAACTTTTTTTATCGATTGTAAAGTTAATTTTATTTCCAGCAATAATTTGATTAAATGCTACATTTTTTTAATATGTTTCCAACTTTCAGTATTAATATATCTTGCTGGTGATTTGTTGTTTTTCAGACGAAACCCTCGAATGATGCAACGGAATTGGATATACCGGATCGGCCCAAGACACCGCAGGCACCCGAACCAATACAGCCTATTCTTCCGATCACACTTCCGTTCCCCTTTTTCCCACCATTTCCTTCGGCACCTGGTTTAATTCCTCCGATGTTTCCGCGATTTTCAATGCCACTTGGACGAGGTGGACCAGGTCCTCATCCCGCCATGCCCAATTTACCATTACCGCCGCGTTTTTCCAATCCACCCATAAAGCCCGAAGATTTTCCATTGTCCAAAATTAAACCTATAGAACGTGAGAAGCCACTAATTCCTCCGCCGGCCGAGTTAACGCCTCCGTCGATTTTAGCCGAAAATGAGAAGGCGGATAAAGAGAAGGTGGATAATAAGCTTACGAAAATGTTTAAGCCAAATAAAGAATTGCCTTTCATGAAAGTACCTGAGAGGATACTGCCTGTAGGTGTTGCACCGTCTATAGTGTCTGCACCTTTCGCTCCAATCACGCTTGCTACACCAACAGTACCTGTTGCGCAAGTGCCACCATCGAAAAATCTTAAAACTGAGAAAACAGAGAAGAATGATATAATAAATTCGGTAGGAGACCATATTTTATTAGATGTTCTATCTCAATCATATTAAAAAACATTTTTAAAATATCCCGATAAAGATAACTCCTACGCACGATACTATGTTTATTTTCATTCATCATTGATGTTATAATTACTACGCTCTATCTTAATGAATCTAATAACTTTTATATGCATATGTAAAAACTATCAGATTAATTGATTGAGATAGAACATGTTGATTATATTTTTATACATATAACAATTTATAACATTTTCAGAAGTCTAAAGAGCATAAGAAAGAAAAGAAGGATAAATTAAAGAAGAAGAAAGATAAAAAAGAGAAACACAAAGATAAAGGCGAAAAGATTAAGGAAAAGAAGGAAAAGACTGAGAAACGCGAGAAATTGGAAAAACTCAAAGAAAAGAAAGAGAAAAAGGAAAAGAAAAAGGAGAAAGATCCAAATAAGAAAAATATGGTATTTGTATGATTTTTCTAATATTATGAAAAGTAAATAACAATAATGAAATTATTATACATGTTTTATTACAGAAGGAAGAAAAGAATCCAGAAGCTGTTCCAAAAATTACGTTAAAATTAGGTACAGCTTCTCCTAGGCCGGCAACTCCAGATAATGCCCCTATGAAAAAAATGTAAGCTATGAATAAATTCTTATTAATAAATATATGTATTAGCTATTTAATATAATCATAATATAAATTTGTTTAGCTTTTTAATATGTGTAATTGATTTATCGAAGAAAGAAATTTTTATTATATTATGTTTTATATTATGCTTTATTATATTATGCTATGACATATAGATAATCATAATTGTGTTATTTTTTCTAGCACTATTAAAGCACTTGTGAAAAAGCCCGATGAAGAAATTAAGCGGGAACCTAGTCCAGAATTGGCGAAAATATCGGCATTGGTAACACGACCACCGAAGCAAAAGTCAGCAAGTAAGAAAACAGAGGAGGGAATATTAGACGGAAGCCTTGCTCTTCCTACAGACTGTTTCTCTCTTACTAGCGCGCCACTTGCATCAGTTCCTCGAGCAAAGAAATCTAACTTCCAAAATCTATCTCAGAGTGAGCCAATACCTTCACCTCAGTTTGATAATCCTTCTAAACTCCCGAATCCTCTAGTGCCGCCACAACAACCACCATATTATTTTGTAAGTACATTTCTTATAACATTTACATACTAAAGATCACTGAAATTTACATCATAATTCAAAATCTAGAATGGAAATATTTTATACAGAAACTTTATAAAATTTTACAAAGTAAGTAAATTGAATTTATGATTAAAGTGCAGTTACATAGAAAATAATCTATAAAGCTTTCACAATTTTTAATATATTCTTTCAAAGCGCAGAAATATTACTTTTGTTTGACTGTTTTTAAATTATACAGAGAAGAAAAGCTATTTAATTTTTGTATAAAAATATTGCTGGAATTATAAAAAAATTCTTTTATAAATGAAAAATAAATTAATAGATAATGAAACATATAAAATTTTGAAAGTAAATTAAATTAGATTTAATTAATTTTTATAGGAAAATCTTATAAATACTTATCCTATACAATGCCAGTTTGAGAATAATTTGTCTTAAGTTATTGCAAATATTTTATTGACATCTTAATCTTGTATAATGAGATGAACCCAACCCATCGATATTATTTTCAATACGAACCTATCCAAAAATTCCAATTTCCTGTTCATGCTATCTATGCATTTACATCTTGTGGTGACGGTATCATATTTCCCTTTTTCCCTTAAATCACGCTCTCTCTTTTGATATATTGTTATGTTGTCCAAATAATGAATGTAGTACACATTCTCTCTTATAGCTATATTTAGACTTACTGTGTATTTTATGTTGCAATTATTACTTACTTTCTTTAAGTTTAATGCTCATATTTCTTATATATTGAATCTTAAATATTTTTTTATTCTTAATTTTTACAAATTGAATCTAAACGCTTGTTTTGCCATTCTATTTTTACTATTTTTACTATTCTGCCTCGCAAGACTTATTTTGTATAGAGAGCTTTTCAGAAAAGACATTTTTATAAATATTAAGTTTAAATAATCTCAAGTTATAAAATAGACGTTGCAAACAGGGGCGGACTGGAATAAAAAATTTTATTAAGCAAATGGTAATAGGAGCCTCGTATTTCAAATAACAAGTTTTAGACGTGCGTATGATCAAATGAACAAATAAATAGCAATTTATTTGTTCATTTAAATGTTGATTTGTTCATTTATGTTTATTTGTGTATATATTTTTATTTATTTGTTTTACTTAAATAATAATAAATAACAATTTATTTAAAGAAGTACTCAAATATAAGCACTTCATAAAATTAAATAGTGTCGACAAAATTAACCAGGGCATCAAAAACGTTCAGCAGAGTCACCCATGTATGATTGGTTCCAAGAAAAGCATTTTCAATTTTTTTCTTGTATTCTTTTTTTGGAGGCTTATTGCAACAGGCTCATCGGGCATGTATTGGATTGACTGGTAGACTAGTCCACCTCTGTTACAAAGTACTATTTACACTTACATATATATGATATGGAAATAAATTTTAGAAAAAATATTCTCTAGATAGAATATATATTGATTAATAAATTTGATAATTTTTTTTATTTGACATATATTTTATAATATTTTAAATATACAATCTTTTCTGAGTAGCTGCATCTTGAGTTTGCCATTTATAGAATTGCTGCATTTATGCAAATAGACATAATTATTTATAAAAAATAAATAATATTAATTTAGAAAATTTATTTAATCATGCATTTTAAGAGTAATAAAACATTTATCGTCAATATTTTATCATCCATATATTCTACATAGATCAACTATTACGATTCATATATACATATATGTATGTGTATGTATGTATATGCTGCTGTGTGTGTGTGCGCGCGCGCGCGTGTGTACATATATATACATATACATATACATACAATGTGATATACTTGTCTCTTCTTATCAAATTTAAGCGATTATAATGTAATTATACAAATAATATTCTGACAGATTTAATGAACAAATATCCGTTGACAATATAAATGCAAATTTTATGGAGGCATTATTGTAAATATATGTACCACGATTGGTATCGAGTATCAATTGAAATAACTTTAAAACGCAGGATGTCCTTAATGTTAATATATATTTAACTAAATTGTTACCGTAAATTCTACCACTTTTTTCATTTATTAGTATACACTGTAAAAGTTCGAGTAGTACCAGTGTGTGTTACTAATATACAATTCATTTTTAACAATTTATTCTTCCATATATGCTAAAAGAAGTAATTTCTTTTATAGTATATCTTTCTTTTATTAATAATATGCTCATGCTTCTCATTAATTTCTCTTCTCTAGCAAATGCAGTCACATTAGCGCAAACATATATTCTTCACGTACAAATAGTTACAAGATGCAATTAAGACTTGTATGTCACTACTGAATTTGCCGCTTGACTATTAACTAAGTAGCATTAGAGAGCATGTATCTTATCAGTTACTAATGTCACATCTTACGTCTTATTTTTAAACCTTATTCAGAATTTACTTAACTCAAGATATAATGATAATGATTTTTTTCATTTATTTCTCTTCATTTAATTAGTGAATATGCATTTATAGTTTGCGATCATTGATACATAATTTATGAGTATACTAACAGATAACAAAGAAAATATTAAGAAAGTTATGTAGTAAAAAATGTAAAAAAGCAAACCATTGCATGAGATTTGCACGTTGCATAAAAACATTTAGCATGAGAGACCCGTTAGGAATATAACCGACGGTTTTAACGGTACAGAGGTGAAAGCAGATCCAGTTCCTAAAAAGGACGATGCTAAAGAAGACAAAGAAAATGGCAGGAACGTGTTGCCTACAACACCAACCACTACCGTGGTGAGTACGCTTTACACCTCTTTTAAAGAACATTGCAAGAAATTTTCTGTGCGCCGATGCTATGGATAATTAGTTTTCATACTTCATAATACGTTAGTTGCAACATGATACGTATAATGCAAAAATATAAATGCAGAAACAATGCGCACGCTAGCTACCTTATACATAGGAGTGATTTAGATAAAAAGCTAGGATGGTTTAAAGGATGTGTATCGAATATTTAAAAAAGAAGAGACAAGTTCATCTCCGGCTCATATTATCATTATAAATCATTATTTCATTGAGATACATAAGTCACACATTATTTAAGAGGGAATTTTATAAGAAAGTATTATAAGCTACTAGTATCTTTGTTTTGTTATTGAAATATTTCTTCATGATAAGAGGGAATGTCCATGGACAGCATGACAGAATATCTTAACTTGAAGTCCACTGACTAATTCTCAATACATTATCAAGAAACATGTTCCATTAAAATAAATATTTGAGAAATCCAAACGTTGGCAAATGTCTGAATGATTTTCCAAAACTCCAGAGTTTCGTGAGAGATGGGTTGGGTTTAAATAAAAATTCTCGTTGAATTCCGTTTATCCTGAGATGAGTGTTCCAGGATCGAGGAGGTCGGCAAGTGTGGATATGTCCTGCATGCGGCAACCAGGACGATGGCTCGCCAATGATCGGCTGTGATGATTGTGATGCTTGGTATCATTGGTAAATAACTTGTTATAATTTACATCGCATAACGTTGAAATTAATAAAAATAGCAACAATCTTATTATGTTTTTAATATTTCAGGGTGTGTGTCGGTATGCAAGTCCCACCGGCTGAAGATGAGGATTGGTATTGTCGCTTTTGTATAGCGAAAAAACAAGAATTACTTCACGATAAAAAGAAGAAAAAACGGAAAAAGAAAGTGAAAGTAACGGCCTAGTATAAGTCAACCGGGTCTAACTGCATAAGACCCGGTGTAATTATACCAAGCATTACCAAAGTCAAAGCGAAAGATAACAAAGACGGAGTAAAGAGTATAAAAACGAAACAGATGCCCAAGAATGATGTTAAGATGCAAATCAAGCCGCTAAAAACAAAATCGATAGCGGCTAAAGGGAAAACTACAAAAAGTGTAGTAAAAGTGAAGACTGTAAAAAAGAAGTAGAAGATTGTTATGTCGTGCAATGTAGTTTAGATAGCAGGAATTGTATTTTGTAAACTACGGGACAAATATAAATGATTCTGTTCTATGTCAGCATGCAGACATTCTATGTCTGTTTGTTTTGTAATGCAGTAACGATGTTTATCGGTGTTTAAATTATTACAAGAAAAATATAAGAAATTATATGTCAGTGATATTGAAGATACCAATAAGTGTTGTTAATGGAATACCTCTGTACTGTGGTTCTGAACAGATCTTTTTTTCGGTTTTCTACTTTATATCTATGTACTGTATCATAAACGTTGTGTAGCTTATTACACAAATGACAAATTTGTAGTATATTTTCTTAGCTCTAGTAAAATTATATATTTTTCGCTTATGTTATATTAGCAAATAAAATATGCAGGACATTTCGAAAAATGCAAAGTAATGTCCATTTTTAATGCGTATATGAATCAGTTATGTATAATAAGTTATGCGTATAAATTATTATTAGTGATATAATTATATTTAATTTCATTTGTATGTATATATATATATACACACACGCGCGCGCGCGCGTGTGTGTATGTATATACATATATCTATGATCAATAGGTGCATACAAGGTATATACATCCATTTGCAAGTAAAATCAATAAACTATTTTGATAGCGATTTTATTGTGTTATATTAGCAGTTACTATATTATAATTTATGCATTAATAACTTGTAGTATTATAATTGTGTTGCATGTACAAGATGTGAAAAATTATTTAATTCTGACGTATGTTTGTAATATAAACCGTGTGTCTCCGAGGATGATTTAAAATAAACAAAATTATTTGTTAGTTCAATAACAGCAATAAGGCCAAACGTTAACTCATAAGAATTGTGTCAATCATACGTTGATCAAAATGTTGCAATCTATATAATTTTGTCTATAAAAATTAATAAACAATGTTTAAATAATGCTAGGTTTGTGGATTATCGCCGTGTCACGATCCATTGCTAATACCATGGTTAATATTGTTTGAGTCGTATCGGATCATGCATATCTATTAATTATACAAAGGTATTAAATTATAATAGACATTTATCATATCAACATTTATAATTGTAACAATTTGTGAGATTTGTCATATATCACTTTATGCATATTATGTGCATGTTTAATGCATATAATAAATTTTTGTTTATTTTTTATAACATTTCTATAAATATTAAAACGAAAAGCTTATCGATTATACACCAATCAACATCATGAAATGTATGTATGTATACATATATATGTATATATTAATAAATAATATTTGTTTAGAGAACATAAAGCGAAATTGTATCAATTGCGATATTTATTATTGTAATTCATTTCTTTTGTACTTGAAGTCTGGAATATAATAAATACAAATATGTCAAAATTTTACAATTTTACAAATTCGTTATTTACATATATTAAAAGATATTTGTTTATTACACAATAGAATGTTTTACATAACGTCGCCAAAAAATATAAAAAAATAATGCATGCTAAATTCTAGATTAGAAGTATTTTATGCAAATATATTATTCTCAATGCTTCATATAACAAATTTATATTTCTACATATAACATTAAGATCGTATAAACTTTGTAACTAAAATTTCCTTTAAGACAATGTTCAACAAGACAAAAGTTCGACATGTCTTGTTAAACAATGGTTAAACATGGTTTTTATTATATGTTACATTTGATAGTGTTTTTATACATGATCAATATTTAAGAACTTATTTTCTGATTATAATATAAACACAAATGAGTGAAGAGGACCATATTTAGTCAAGGAGGGTGTCTAATAATATTTTTTTATGAATTTTCAATTCAAGCAAAATTGTATATCGATTATTTGTTAGTTTTGAACAAGTTTGAAACATAGTCCTAAACTATGAAGTCGAAGTATGTAATATCACAAGTTGAATTGACAAACAATTTAATATTACTGTTGTTCATGAGTGTCTTCACAAATATTGTAAAGGATTTATTGTGAAAAATATCTCGGCCAAAATTCGAGAACTTGGATCTCTCAAAGTTCACGAGTCTTACCAATTCAATCACTGAGGCTTCATTTAAATATTAGACACCAAGATCTTTAACTCTTAATTTATTTTCACTTAATACCTATTGTTAACTCTTTATGGTCACCTCCTGAGAATTTCGTTGGTCACACAGGGAGCAAAATGATCCCAATATTTTAATTGATTGTCATATTTATGACTTTTGTTTCTTAAAATCACAAAAATTATTGAACATACTTTAAACATTATAGAATATGAAAATGCAGTGGCTTTTTAAAGTTTTTAATCTTAACATATTTTAAAAAATCGCTAAGATTACTGATGGCCAGGGAGCAATATGTGGCCGAAGGTACAAAAAAAGTATTTTGAACTTAGGATAAATGATAGTTTAAGTCTCGTTTTAAAAAAAGACCTTAAAAATATAAAACTTTTTTGGAATCCCCTAGACTCCCAGTGATTATGAAGGATTATAAACTTTCAATATCATTTTATCCGATTAGATGTATAAAGAATATAGGTATACATCTAATTGGAATTTAATAAATAATATTTCCTATTAAACATTTTTATCATATTCTTTAATTAACTAATTTTTGAATTGTACTTTTTTTATATAAATGTTCCAGATAATATTTATAGATATAGTTACACGTTTTAACACATATCAGTTCTACATCTTGCAGGTGGAGCATTGAGTCCACCAGTATCACCTGACTCAAGTTGTTTCAAGAGTCGAAATAATGCGGCTGCTTCCCTAATGCGACTAAATTCCACACAGAATGCTTGAATCTCGATAAATAGTTCTTGCACATTTATGATTTTATTTCTTATCAGGGACTGCAGAAATACACAAACAAGTCGCACCAGTCGGTTTTGCATGTAACGATCTTTGATAGTCTCGCAAGTGGATATACAGTTGCTGATATATAAATGTACAAATTCCGTCGGTAGGTCTACAGTGGTAGTCAATCTATTCACGACCTCCATGGAATGAAGGGACATCTCCATGTTCACCAGTACGCTAAAGTATTCTGTGATCTGGCTGGATTGCATTAGCTTCAGTAAAACCTCGATAGCTATTAGAGGATTGCTCTCAACCAGATCTGGTAATTTGGGTGGTGTCAATCCAATGTGATAAACGAGCTTTGGATCCTTTTCCAATTCACTGATCAAGTTTTGTTGTTGCATCAAGGTTAAAACATTTTTGAAGGCTTTGCCCATGAGTTTACGTGCCTCAAAGCTGACGCAGTTTGACACGCACATACTAGGATCATACTCGACTGTAAACTGAGTTGGTTCGGTGATATGGAACCAAGCAATCTCATTGATAGAATGATAAATCGGTGGTACAAGCCTTAGAAACTCTGGTCGATAACTCTGCCTACATAAGGGTGGATCACCAGTAGCAAGGTTTTCTATTATATTTCTCACGGTAGCCGCGTCGTATTCCGTTCCTTTGGAGTGATCCATGTCAGGCAATATTATAGGATTTCCGCATTTGCTGACGGCTGGCAGTTCAGACTGATGTTCTGCCAATTGCAATTGCAAATTGGTCAGATCAATAGATGGTACTGTAGAGAATGAGAATTCATCCACAATCTGGCGTGGTGTCTTCTTGATGACGTCCTTCTGATTATATCCCATCAAATTGACGAGTAGGTTCTTCTCACAATTCGATAGGAATGGTATGTGACCCGTGTGACTGGATGGTTTCGAGCTTCCATTGTTAACGTCCTCCTGAGACTTTAGCATTTGTACAAATACAGAAACAAAAGGCGTAGAAGCTAGTGGTTCTCCTCGGTACAAGTCAAACAGCAACGTCAATGCTACAATACGTTGAGTGTGCTTAGGCAGCAGATCGACCTGCTGCAACTGCAGCACCAATATTGTTCCAACCTTAAAGCGCTCTTCCTTAGGAAAGCTCTGATGCAGTTGATTGCAAAGGTTCTCTAAGGTGGTGTCCAAGTTTTCCTCATTGAGTAGATCCAACAGTTTCACAATGTCTTTCGAAGAAAGTGCCATCCTTGCTGGTGAAATATTTGTTACTTGGTGAAATAACGTATACCTTTTCTTCGACGAGACACTATATTTACTTTGTCATTGTAATGTCATGTCAAACAAAATAAGAAACTAAAATTTTCTCTCTTTTTCTCTTTTACATGAAAATATTTATACGTTGTGGCCACCAGAGGTCCAAACGGAGGACTCATTCAGATTCGCGAAAGTCACTTGCCTCAATCACTTGCTTTAAATAGCACATCCACCTAAACTAATTTCAGGGCGTTTAAGGCGGGTCCCCACTACATTGCCTTACTGATAAGTCTTATAGTAATGTTGGGACCGAGAAGAAACGCCGCGGCCGACCAAAAAAAATAGCTTCCAGTCTGGCCTCCTCCTGAGTGAGTTTCCTGCTTTATCGACGTCCATCACATGTAGCAATCGCTACAACGTATTCGTGGACAGAGAATTAACCAGACGAATATTTTTAACCCTTTTATTTTAAAACAATGTTCTGGAAATAGTTTTAAACAATCCACTGGAACCTGTTTTACAGCTGACCGTTTGATCCAGCTGTAAACAATATACAAAACAAACTAAGAGTTTTTCACATGGTGAAAGGAATAATTTGAGGCGCAATTTTCCGTAACTGTTTTTTACACGTCTACCAGAGAGAAAACCCTCTGCGTTTACTGACAGTCGTCGGTCGGTATCGTTGCACAATTTTTTCACCATATAAAATATCCGCTAGAGTTTCTCGAGTAAGAAGTTAAGTCATAAGGAATATCGATCTCTGATTGGTCAGATTTCTCTTTAAACGCCGCCATTTGCAGATACTTTCGATGCGGTAGTAAATCTGTGAATTGATGTGAACAACTGTTTCATAGTATAGAAGACGCCGAAATCGGTCTATCGACTGTCAATCATTTTGGAATTATACTGTTTCCGGCAATAGTTCTTCCGGTCTTAACTCTTAGGGCCATTCCATACAACCTGCATAGTCGCATAATCATATGCATAAAAAAAATTATCCAATCACATTTTTGTTATAAAGACAAAATATGATTGGATGATTTTCTTTATCCATATGTTTATGGGAATACTCGACTGTAGTTGGTTCTTACACTCTGATCCGGTTTAAACCCTCGATGGAAACTAGGCCAATTACGAAATCGCGCCCCTGGCATAGCAGTCTCGTGCTACCTACTATGCTACGCTCTTACTCTATAGTAATAATAGTTGTAGCTGTTCAGTACATAGTCCTCACTAATAAATTTTTTTATTGAGTGCTTCACAATTCCATCACAGCTCGAAAAGTTTCGCTAATAGCGTTTTCAGTTTGACCGGGTTTGCACCAATTTGGATTAGAAAATGCTTCGCTATTGGTTGACGTTACACGCTCTACCAATAATAGAGCACGAAACATCATTACTTCAATCCAGGTTGGTACAAACTTGATCGGGTCGAAAACGCCATAAGTTTGATCATGCAATTCTAAACTGCATATGACAACAATTCATCTGTTATATTCTAAAGTGAGTGATCGGGAAATCGACAAACTTTCTCTTTAAATTCTTTGCTGCTCGTTGTTCATTCGGTTGAACTTCAATAAACTGCGGCAAAATGTATTTTGCGTCGGAAGTGCATCTCATGTAAAATTTTTAACCAATAGTTACGAATTGCTGCCGCAGCGTGCTGCGTATGAAAAGTCAGCTTTATATTCAAAATGCAAGAGCACATCCTTAAAGTACTTTTTTTGCATCGCTAAATCGCTCGAAATTTAGCGACAAAACTCATCGATTGCTTTTTTTTTTTTGCTATCGCGAAAATGGAATGCGCAATGAAAAGTAGCGATTACAGATATTACGATTGATTTTCGTTACAATTCTTTTTGCTTCAAATCATAATGTCCTTTACTGCCAAGTATAGTCGCAATGTTAAATATATACAGGAATACTATGAGTGGCAAAAGAAATGTTTAGAAATTATGAAAAAGCAAGAAGAGATTAGGAAGAAATGACTGTTTAGTGCACCATTTGTTGCAATTATGTCTGCGGATTGAAAAACATACAAAAAAAGAAGATTTTGGTGGACCCCTGTTTGAGCAGAACGGGAATTGCATGGTTTAATAAAATTCATTTTGATAAAATAAATTCAAATTGTAGCGATTATCGCTTATTGTCACTATAACTTTAATCAAATCGAACTACAGAAGCGACTGACAGTGACGACTTTCAAGCGACTGACGGAGTCACGTGACTCTCCGATCGTTATAAAAGTTGCTAATCGCCGCCATGAAAAGGTATCTTTATACTTTCACCATGGCAGCACCCCGGTGCAGTTGATCGTGTCAATTGGTGTCAATACGTTTACGGTTTGGGTTTCATGATGAAGAGAGTACATTTCGCGTCGTCCTTGGAATGGGAAGGAACAGGTGACATGATTGACGAACGTTTATATAATTCTACCGCGCAACAAACGAACGATTACGCGCATCTGCAACTGATTAATCTTCCCGATGTTTGCTTGGAGGCGATTTTGTCTAACCTCTCCTACGATGAAATTTCTAAATATAGGATCGTAAGTTCGCTCTTTAATATCCACGAGAGAGATTCTTTTTCACTTCCTCGTATGTATACTTCGCGAAGCATAGGTTCTATAATGTGTTTTTTAGGTTTGCAGACAGTTCGATCGAATCTGTAAGAAGCTGCTCAACCGTGGCTTTAATCTCATGGAGAAGTATCATGCACAATGCCTCCGCACTGTCAAAACCAAGCTGCCGAGAAGGGAGTCTGAGCGACGGAGTCATCCTCTCGCGCGTCATTGCGATATCTTGACGGCAATAGAAACAAGAATCTCTATGCTATCAATGACTTTTATCAAATATGTTGATCTGAATGTTTGTTGCTTTATACCAGGAAAGGTAAAGGGCTGTGTATAATCAAAAAAATAAGGAATGGAGAACAGAAAAAAAAAGTTTCAACTTATTAGAAACTACATATTCCATAGTACATAGTTTCTGATAAATTAAAATTCTTGTTCTCTATTCTCCCTATTTCTTTAATTAGGTAATGCCTAATAGATTTTTGCCTCATAAAAAATTGTTTTCTATATCATTACTTGATGTATAAATATTTGTTTAGGTTCCTATTCTCTTAACTTAACATTATTACATTGTTATTGTTTAGGTTTTACATATGATAAAAAACTATAACAATGATAATAAGTCTGTTTTCTTAATTTATATACTAGATTGTTCTAAAACTTTCTTTCTTGCTTTCTCCAACTATCAGACATATATCTATTTTATTTTGAGTTCTAAAAAGGTTCATATGCTTCAACATGTTCCAACATGCTCTTACTATGGCTGCTTTCCAATTGCTTAACACATCTTAACACAAACGTACATAGGAATGCACAAAATGTAACATTATGCAAGATTCAATTGGATCAGAATGTGTACACGATTGAGATCCGTTTCAGATAGAGATAGATTAAATATAGCTTTTTCCGCCTGTATTAAACAAAAAAATAAAATAAAATAAAAGTGCCACTCAACGTCCTTCAATCTCATTTATAGCCGCCAGAGTTAGTAATATGTAATTGACTAGAAGACACAAGCTTACTGTAGTATTGTATTGATGATAACGGACAATTGGAATGTAACTTGTGTCGCCGTGTGCACGACTTAGGGATATTGCAATTGGAAAGCACTTTATAACTCCTACTCTCTTTAACAAATGTGTTGGAATATGTAAGATTCTATGGTCACAACATGTTGAAGCATGTTGGAGCATGCAGTGTGTACAAACCTAAAGTGTATACTAGTTCAGCCACAGAAAACAGATCTTATGTAAGGGCACCAATAACTATTCATTAAGAGTTACAGAATAAGAATCTTACAATACTTCTCGTATATTCCAAGAGAAAAACTCTTATTCATATTATACTCATTCAACTTACAAATATAATATTATTGAATAATAAGTATATTGCATTATGTTTTAGGTAATCGATGAAATTTTCCGTGTTCTTCGATTGATTCGAGAGACAAAGACACCACCTAGAGCACACGAGATACTTCAGGAATTACGGGATATAAGCAGTATGGCCATGGAGCATTTTGATGAGAAGATTCTGCCAGATCTGAAGCACAACATTTGCACGTCCATGGTTGGTACTGTAAATTCATATGATTTACCTGGTGGCGTCATGATCTCTCATGGTAGAAACATAAATAACTCTACACTGCCGCATTGCAACAATCATAATATAACCTGCTCCGAGAAGCTTAATCAAACTTTTAAGAAGATTAATGATCGTACGAAAAAGAACAAGATGTTCTTTTTGTCTATGAGAAATGAAATCACTAGAATGAGACTTAGGATACAGAGACAAGAGTATTTGGTGCGACAGCAAACTTTAAAATTACATAAACAGGCAAAAAAGATACATGATCAAGACACACTGTTAGCCGAGGTGCGAAAGCATCTCGAGGAATGGGAGCAGAAAATGGTAGATTTGACTACCGAAGTGAGTCGTGCACGAGAAGGAACTCAGAATCCCGATTCGTTAGAAAATCGCAAACGGAAAACACATATTATCAACACCGATGCCGAGCCGCTTCAACAGACGAACGAATTGCAAGCCAAGAAACGCAAGCTCATAGTAGAAAGAAAAACGTCAAGCGACGCGAAAGACGTAAAGTTCAAACAATTTATGTCGAATTTACTTTCGAAATCTACATTAGATGGTTATCTCATCGATTCATCATGCCCGCGCTAATTTGGCCCATTTTATAATAATAGTTCAAGTGTAAAGGTTTTTGCAGAATTATTATACTCTTTATAAAATGCATTTTTTAACTGGCGAAATAGATATAATGATTACAACGTACACTCGGTACACTTAAATTTTAACTTGTTAAAAGTTATTTTCAAGTAATACTTATAAGAAAGTTTAAGCGTTAATTTTGTTTATAAAATTGCTTCTTGTCCAGTTATAGGAAACAATATATAAATTAGTATTTGTTGGGTTTATTAGTGCTTTACTTATGATTCCTGTGTATCCGGGATATGTACATATATATCGAACATTTCATGTTAAGTGAATTAGGAAGAATACCCTTTTTCGTTAGGAAGAATACTTTTTATTTTGATAATAAGCTCCTGACATGGAATGTTTAATATATAGATATTTTGTTAATACACATATATATATGTGTATTAACAAAACATTTAAAAAATGTCTTTTTTTAGATAAATGTCGATGTAAAATTGATTAAAAATATAATTTTATTGTGCATTTATTAAGAAATTGAAAAAGAATAAGGACAATAAACTATGTTATAATAACACATATTAATGTATATTTTATTAAAATATTTTAATAAAATGTACATTAATTTTATTAAAATAATATTTTAATAAAATGCATATTAATATATAATTTCATTAAAATACTATTTTAATACAATGTCAAAATATTGTTTTAATAACATTAAATAACTTTAGTCATTGATCTTAATTATAGTGTTACAACTTCTTTAACATGTGTATAATTGATTTCATTATACTTATATACATATATACATATATATACATATATATATGTAAAATTATATATAATCATTGACGTATACAAAAGACTGTATTCATATTAAACATTGATCAGAATATGATTTGGTTCGACATTTTATCACCAATTACATAATTCACTATTTTATAGAGACATCGAAAATAAACATATTTTTCGAAATGTAATGTACATAAATTAAAACAATTTAGTTACTATTAATTTACTGATATACACATACTGACACAATCGATCAATATTGAAAAATATGATAAATTTAATATAGAATTTAGACATTATAATGTTACATAATTGATCGAACTACATGTTGATATATTTTTTATGTTTATTTGTATAGCATAGATTATATTTGGAAATTTAATATACAAATTCAACAGTATTATAATTAATTTTTATTATAAAAAAAAAATACAAAATAGTCTTCAGATAAAAAAGCAACTTTTAATATTATTGAGCTTCCATTAAATCGCTTTGTGAATCTATTTCTGAATCTCGCTTTTTATCTTCTTAGTATCTGTTTTAGGAATTGGAAGTTCTATTTCTTCTGCCTCGGTTTCTTGTTTCTGGAAAAAATAATGGATATTTTTATATAAAAGATAACACGGTACAGACGAATTATCAATCTTTATCATTTCTTCAGTCATGCAGATGGTTTGTACATTTTCATTTTGTACAGGAACTTCTTGATTCACAACTTGCGATGGTTCAATAGGCGGTAACTCTAAAATTTTCTCGTAAAGTGATATGTATGCATTCCTCGTATAACTTTGATGCTGATTGCGAATCTTTTTTCTCATATTATGCTTTTCCACCTCCGGTAAAACAAAATTATAAATCATATCCGCTACCAATTCCTCATCTGCTAACTTATCAGCGCTGCGAAAATATTATTGTGTTTTATACATTCTTTTGATGAAATTATTTGTATACATTTATTAGTTATCAATGCTCAATCATATCTTACTTTTCTGCGGCATGTTTCGTTACAGCATCCACTTTATCGCAAAGTTCTAAAATATGTTCTTTAGCCGCCTTTTCGGATATCCAATCGATTTCTTCTCTCACAATATCTTCCAAGTATGCTTCCACCGAGTCTTCATTTACTTTCATGATTTGCTTGAACATTTCATCAAATTCTCGTCGTCGATTACGTTCTGCTTGTCGCCTGCCAGCTTCGGCGGCTTCTCTCATACATCTTTCTCTTTCGGCAAGCAAGGCAAAGGCGTGAGCTCTACGTTCATCTTCTAATCTCACTAACTCCTGCAGATAATGTAGGAGATAATCGAGTGAATTATTTCGCGGTAATAGATTACAAAACTTACCTTGCTGAGAAAATCTAATATCCCACAGATTGTCTTCCCCTCTAAGGAATCAAGAATCTCGCACAAACGATTTTCCTGCATTGATTGATGCTCTTGTAATTGTCGCAAATTAAGCATATGTGTCTTTTCATCGTAATCTTCGTGTTCGAACACTTGAGTCGATAATAATTCCTCGATTAGTTCTCTACATCTATCACGTCCTTTGTACATCTGTAGCATAATAAATATAGAAGATCTTTCTCATATTATACAATTCTATAGGATCTTGTTTTCTGTATCTACTTTAAAAGTACATTGAATGATCGGATTTGTAATTTACCAGACACTGTATCGCTCTGCCTTTAACAAACTTCTGAATAAAGGTAGCAGACTCTTCTCGTTGTTTCTGCTTATTATCCCATATACCCGATCTGCGCGGTGTGGTAGGAAAAACTGGCTGTTCGTGATCACGTCTTACTAATCTTGGATCTTCGTCTTTAGATTTTACTTTCATTCGAATAGCTTTCAAATCGGAATGAAGCTGCTTTAGTTTTTGCTCCGTCCATCTGGTTTTTCGTATGCAGATGTCTATCGGTTTATGTTTAATTACTTTTGGTTCTTCGATAATGGGTAGCCAACTAAGTGTTGCATCTTCTTCTTCTAAATAATAATTGCGATAAATTGAATAGCAGCAATTGCGTATTAATTATAGTTAAATAAAATTAAATATATACTCACGCTCAATATGATATTCACTTGGGAGTTGCTTCGGTAAAATTTCGTGCCGTCTCTGGGGATGTTCACCGAAACGCATTTGCGGTGCATATAGATCAGATTTGGGATCAAAATGCCGTTCAATTATATCAGATTTGCGAGATTGATATTCGTTGCGATGTTTCTTATGTAATTTTCGCAGATCTCGTTTAAGATTATATCTGATAGCTTTAATTTTATTGTCTCGATATTTGCTTAGTCTGCTCTCAAGTCTACTGAAACGACCTTGCACTTTTTTCTCGTATTTTGATTCACGATTTTGTAGAAGATTTTTCATTAGGTCCAGACGTAAATCCATTATGAATTGAATCTCCTAAAATTATAATTAAAGAAGGAAGAAACGTAGGTGTTAGATTAAGTAATCGGACTGAGTTTTATTACACTTATTTATTATATAATTAAAGAAAGAAAAAAAAATATATATATATAATATATATATACATAAATAAATGATTGAGATTCTCCTTTATGCTTTGAAACACTCACTGATTCTCGAAAAGCCCATTCGTCTATCTCTAAAGCCGTTATTATCAAATTTCGCATTTTTATATTGGCTGATGTATCTATCGGCGGTAGAATGGTTTCCCAAGCTCTTTTTATCCGCATCCTGTTGATAACGTGTACCTCATGGACACCTGCAGGTAGACCATGCTCCCAAGTTAGATGAGCTAATGTCAATACTTCAGGATTATGACCTAAATGAAAATTAATATATTGTAAATCCTCACTTCGGCATTTTCAGCTTTGTTTTTTCTGCTTTCTTGATTGACTTATATATATTCTATGAATCTGATACAGTATGACTGCAATATAATTGTTACCTGGAACAATTTTATATGGTGGCTCCCAAGGTTCAGTTTGCACCTCGCTGTCTCTATAATCCGTCTGCGTTTCTGCATTTTTGTATGGTTTTAATTTAGAGAATGCAGTGTAACATCGCCTCTGTGTATTTTGTAGAATTCCATACTGAGTCTTCCGCTCCAAACAATGTGGTGAAACATCTGCGGTCTGTACTTTTGATGTTACAAAGGATTCCATAGATTTTCGAAAATGCTTGAACGTATCTCCGCTAATAGATCCGATCGTCTTATCTTGTACAGCCATTCTATAAAGCATAGAGTTTAAAATTTCTTAACTTGATCGACATCTCTGATAGAAAAGTAATATTTTGAATATACAAGACTTGATTGAATGAGAAAATATTTTTAGAATAAGAACAATAAGCAAAGATTTACTCAAAATTTAAAGAGTAATTGCATAATTTGTATTTTACTAAAAAATCATCCCTGTAATCTTGAAACTTGTTATCTAGACTTTCGGAATATTCACATGTTCGCTAGAAAAAATATAAATGTTAGTAAATTTAAGAAGAATCATATGTCTATATTCAAATCTTACAAAAGTATGTTCTATTAATAAACACTTACTTAGTTTGGTTTTCCGAACATTTGACAATCTAAAATGATTGTTACTGCTGCACACAGTATAATCCGCTAATGCATCATTAAAAAATTGTTAATTATGGATTAACTGTTAAACTTATGTGACATATGTATCTTACAACGTTTCATGCTTCTTTCCGCTGTAATTTGCATTGTACTTAATAGCAGCTTATTATATGTTGCATTTAAACTGTTTGGCTTATCCTATTCTTGCAAAAGCTATAAAAATAAAGTATCTGTCAACGCATAAAAGTAACGATCAAATGATGTAAGAAGCAGTAAGAAGACTTCTAATAAACCAATATTGATCAAACCATGGATTAAGTATGCCATAGCAACGAAAATATACAGGAAGAATTAATATACAGAAAGTTGATCAATTAATACATATTTTATATTCTTTGAATACTTGTGTTACACTTAACAGTGATTAAATGTTTACATTTATATTATCCTACAAACGTAATTAATGAATTTTCAGAAAAAGCAATAGCATTTAAAAACTTTATGTAATCAAATTATTTTTCTTGTTCGTTAAATTAATAGAAAATGCATGTAAGAAGGCATATAAATCAATAGCACCAGAATATATCTTTGTTAGTTACATAGAATATTTGTATCTGTTGATACAATCAATATACATCAGATTATATAGCTATGTAACATTTGATTATCAATATGTGATAACATTATATAGTATATATAAGTATATAATGGGCGTTTTTTCCAATGTATTGAAATATTAATCATATATATATATGAGATTAATATTTCAATTCATATGGATATTGGAATATATATATATTTAAATTATTACTATAACGTATACTCTTTCAACATTAATTATATCAATTTCTATGCAATCGTAAGTTATGATAAATTTTGTAATATATTTGTATACACACATAAAAAAACTGTCATCTCCTTTGGCACATGCCGTTACTTCATAACTGCATTTTAAAAAAACTTTTAATTATTAGTAAATAATTAATAAATATGTGATTACAGCAATTCTCTTAAAAATTAATTGATAAAAGTTTTAAATGCGAGAGCAACAATATTCTTATATGTACAAATACGTATATATAT
>NW_017306160.1:391018-396938 GCF_001594115.1 Trachymyrmex septentrionalis
TTCTATGCAATCGTAAGTTATGATAAATTTTGTAATATATTTGTATACACACATAAAAAAACTGTCATCTCCTTTGGCACATGCCGTTACTTCATAACTGCATTTTAAAAAAACTTTTAATTATTAGTAAATAATTAACAGATATGTGATTACAGCAATTCTCTTAAAAATTAATTGATAAAAGTTTTAAATGCGAGAGCAACAATATTCTTATATGTACAAATACGTATATATATATTTGCATCCTTTCTATTTTGCGAAGAAAACTGCATATAAATATTAATATAAATTACTTTATATAACAATATTGATTAGAATTACGATTGTTATTGTATACTTTTACAAATAGCGCACGTGACTATTTGATAATTTTTTAATTACGTTAATCGTTAACGACTCATTAGAGAACGTTACAATTTACAATAAAAGTTTCCTCAATAATTTATATAATTCGACAAAGTATTATAGTTTCTTCAAATGTTTAATTTATGTAATGGCTTAAAATAGCCATTTCCAGAAGATCCTAAATATTCTGGCCAGCTCTGATGTATAGAAATATTTTTGCATGTTTGATTAGGTAGCATATCCTCCGGACATACGCATTCTAGTTTCATCCTGTATATTGTCATTTGACCAAACGCGATTTTGGTATTTTCCCTATCCATTGCCTCTTGATATAATCTGTAATTAATGCCTCGCTCGGATAAACATTCGCTGATGATGTCGTCATCTTTTTTGTACTCAAGTTTATCCTCTAATAATGCTTTCTTCTTATCAATGCACTCCACATCTGCTCGAGACAAGATCAAAGACACTTCAGACGATGGTAACCAGAACGTAGGAAACACTAAATCTATCGATGTCTTTCCTTTGGATTCGATAATAGACGGCAGCAGAATACCGGTTGGTGCCTGCTTCTGAATACCATTGATACTGTTTGACTGATTGTCGTTAATTTCCGAGTTTCGTTTTGTTCTTCGTTTCTGTCGTATTTTAACAACTCTATCAGTTGTCGACAATATTAGTAATTGCTTCTTATTAATCTTGCCTTTACTTTGATTTTTCAGTGATTCCCGTTTAAATACTTTTTCTATACTAGCATCATCATCCGCGTCTTGGACAATATTAGGAAAACTATGCTTATAAATGTGTCTTCGTTGAGGTATGTCTACGACTTTTTTAGTAGTGAAAGTTGTATCTGGATGACCAGTGATTATTTGATTTTTAGTAACATTTGATGCTTCAGTACGTGTGTCCTCCGGCAATTCCATACTCATATTTGTGCTCTTTATTTCTATTAATTCGCTCGTCTTTAATATATTCTGTATTGTAGTACTCTTTTCGATATTTGATTTATTGTTTGACATAATTAATGGTAACTCTGGAAATTGCGAAGTTGACGTCATTGATATATTCATTATATCATCAGCTTCGTTCATTGAGCTATTCTTTTTGTTAATTTCTTCCATTTTCTTCCTTTTTTCTATGTTAATTTCTTCATGATCCAGTCGTAAATTGTGTCGCGTCGATTCAGGTGTTGAATTAATTTCTTTATGAGAAATATTTATCGAATATATATCTTTAATCACAGGAACAACACTTCTCTGTTCTCGCACTTCATCTTGTGAATAATCTACACTCTGATCGTCTTCATTGTTACCGTTATCATTTTCGTATATACTATCATACTCTTTATCTGGCTGTACATCATCCTCCATCCATTTGTTATCCTGTTTCCACGCTTGATCTACATTCAAATTCTCTACAGTGTCTTCAGGATTATGTTTCTTATGGCTCTTGAATTCGTCAAAGTTCTCATATACCGCGTCCGAATCGTATTTGCCAATCTCGAGTAGACTATCTTTGTGTTTAAAAATGTTATCTTTCCGATGATTTTTATGAACTTTTGGCGATCTCTCGGAAACGAGCGGTATGTTTGAATAAGTATCCGTGACTTTTAATCGCGAATGGGACTTCAGATTCTTCTCCTCTTCTTTTCGTAGATCGACTGAATTATTGAACTCTACCGACTTCCAATCCTCCGAGAAGTATAATGACAATCCAGGCGGGCCGACATGTTGACTTAAAGCCAGTAATCTCATAGTAAGCGTCGAATTGAATCTCAGGGAGCAGAGATCAGTACGAGTTTGCGACATGAAACTCTGACCTTTTAAGAACTGATATTTTTCCTTGATTCCCTCGTAATTTAAACAGTCGGTAGACCAATGTAAAAACCAATCGTTACCAAACCCATCGACAGTGACCGACAATCCAGACATTTGCCCACTTAAACTATCTTCCATCGATTTCTCGAGCAAAGGCTGGCCATTACGACCATCTATAACTGTAGCTACGGTGTAATAGTATGTAGATAAGCCAGTACCTATCTGATGCTTCACCATAAAATCTGGTATATCGTCGTCGTTATAATAACCGGGAATGGGAATGCTAATTACTTCGGAATTGGGAACCGTGTAATTCCAGATAGGCTCAAATGTAGTTCCATTGTATGCTATAATCGTAGAATTGAACATAGCAGCGACAATATCTTCAATTCCATCCGATGTAATATCGATTAAAATCGGTGGCAATAGTGCATTTTTGCCAGTGTTATGATTGAGCTTTTGCAATTGCTGCAACAAAAGTATTCAAAGTAGCAATTAACACGATAATCTTTTCATATTAATAAAAAAAATCTAACAGATCTTGTTATGACTACATACCAAATCACCATAAAATATATTAGCTTGGGACACTATATATAATCCTCCGGAATCTTGCTGACTGGTTGTAGCTAGAACGAATATATTTTCTCCATCAGGGTGCACTATAATTTGCGGTGCTACGAACAATTGCTCTGTATCTGGTAAATTCATATTGCGTATGACACTGCCACTTTTACCCGATATTACGAGTACATTACTTGCTTGAATATTGTCTGATTGTACAACATGCGATGCTATTACATCAGCAATACCGTCGCCATCCATATCAGCTATAAGTCTTGCATCATAGACATCCAAAATTATTTGCAGCTCAGAAATTAGATCTTGAAGTGGTATCTCCCATATATTAGAACCATCATGGCCATCAATAGCTTGTAGTATTCCACCACGTCCAGATATGATACAATCCTTAACTTTGTCGTTTGTCAAGTCTGCATCGCAGTCAACAGAAAGTATGGAATGGGCAGTCCAATGTGTCCAGATAGGTTCACCCGTTTTACCATTCAGTGCTAGTACACCGCCTAGACACGGCGTTTGATTCCCAAAATATATAGTACAAATATATTCTGTATCCATCATATCCAGACCTGAATTTATAAATCAATAACTTTACAGTAACTTAAATTAATAACCTAATCAGAAAAAAACATTAATAATTCACCTTAGATTGTAAAGAAACATCATGTAAATGTCAAACCAAAATCTGTAAAAGAAGCAAATAAAATAGAAGTAGCCAATTACAAATCACAATGCAACATATATAACACAGGAAATTATAATATATATAAAAAAAGTGAAACAAAATTAAAATAATAATCACAAAAAACATTCATTTATTTAAATTAAACATAATACTTTTTATACCTGTACTAAATCCCACAATAATATCTTCAATTCCATCAGAGTTAACATCATTACTCCTAAGAGGTGCTTCAGGTGTTAACTTTGGAAATGATCTCGCCCATAAAACACTGGACGAGAGTGATGTACATGGAATTATCTCTGATTCATTTACAGGATTTTTTAGATCGTGTGACATCCAGCTTTTCAGTATAGTTAACGGCATTGGGAATATATTTGCAGTAAATATACAAACTACAATTAAGCCTAACAGCACAATCAATGCTGTAGTTCCACAGCACACTGGCACGAGAAGCATGTTATATGGGATCTTATGGTTTTCCAAGTTGCAGGACTTTTTGCATTTTCTACGAGGTGCCATGAGAGGCTGTTTCACTCCGCCATCGTCATCTAATTTCAATCCACCGTTTCTCCCATCCCTAATAAATACTTCATCATCGATGTCGGTAAGATCATCGTCGTCGAGGTTGTCTCTCACTGCCAGTTTCGGTAAAGTCGGATATACCGCTGACATGTTGTCAACACCTGCAAAAATACACTCAGAAAATTAGACGAGAGAATTTTATATCTGTGAATTTGACGATTACGAATCGAGCAATGGGCAAAAATTAAAATATTCGCAAAATTTTACGGAATTAGAAACATATGTACCTGAGAATACTTTATTCTTTAAACGCACGCAAAATTTCAACTTTTCCTGATTCTCGTACCTGTACGCTCACCAGGCTCACTTACGCTTTCAAAGAGATGTCATATGTACTCTGACGCCTATAGCGATTAAAAAATGTGTACAAATAAAACATACTTGCACATACACATCAACACAATATTTATGCAGAAAGAAGCTCGAAAAGCCTCAAAGCGGCCATCTCAGCATTCGCGGCTTTTTTCGTGGTACCATCGAAACCATATCATAGGCATAAGAAGTCTGTTCACGTTGAACGAAATCCCCAAATATTTTTGCACTTAAAATGAGATAGATATGTATTTGGCCTTGAAAAGAGAGAAAGCGAAGATGCTGAGTGCAAAAAGTGCAAGCAACGCGAACAGACCTAAGATAACAGACCCAAGGGCTGATATTCATAGTCCATTCTTATTTCAAGATAGTCCTAAGTAGTATCTTAAGACGCTAATACGGCCCTCTAATTGGTTCGTGACTTCTTAAGATATGGTCTTAAATATAAAACTGACTATGAATACCAGTCTTTTAATACAATTGATTTATAAAACTTGGATATTGACGAGCGATATCCAATGAAAGCTCTGCTTTTTTTTACGTGACGATGTAAAGCAAAGCTCTTATTGGATATCGCTTATCGCGTCCAGTGTGCACTGTACAGTAGCCAGTTGAGCCAGTAGGCATTAAGCATTTCATATTTTATTTGCTCAGTCGGCGCCATCAGCGTCAGCGGTGATCAGTGGTTGGTGTCGTGTACGATAGTGATAGATAGTGTAGTCAAGTGTGGTTGAGTTGAGTGTTTTACGGTGCCGGTGACGGTGCGTGTTGGTTAAAGTCGACGGTGAGACGTCGCCAGAATGGGTCCCGTATTTTATGTCATCTACGTCGCATTGTTGTCCACGTACGCGAGCGCGAGCACAGACACGAATACGCGGCGAACGAAAGTCAGCCTGGTGGAACAACTGAACGAGGATAACTGGAATCTTATGCTTACTGGAGAGTGGATGATTGAGTTGTAAGTGCGACCGTGCACGTCGACATCGTTGTGGTTGATGTCGTGTCAAAAATTGCCCGAATTTGTTCTTAACGATTGTCATTAAACAGGTTATACAGGATTAAAAGGCTTTAAATAATTTTAAGGATTTAAAATGATATAACTTGTTATAAAAGAAAGAATATAAATATTAAATTTATTTTAATAAAAATAATTAAAATTTGCAAATGTAACATGAAGAAAATGAAATTGTTTGACGTTTTTGTGTAAAATAGCAATTGCTACAATAATCGAGACAAAAATTAATAGCTAATGGTAAATTCAAATGTAATGTATTTTTTGTATTTGAACGTACTTTACAGAAAAAGCTGAATTATTTTTACTTATCAAAATCTTTGTTATCTATATAATCACTGCATAGGTTTAATAGACCCACTGTCAGCTCTAAAAGGATATACTTGAATGAATTCAATAGATAATAGAAGTATTCTTGTGAAGAATATGTAGAATATAAAGTCATATAGTTAGATTTTCTCTTATCAATATATGTGTATATTTTGTAGTTGATAGCATTGCTGAAAGTTTATATATTTAAGTTTTACAATTATATATTATATATATATATATATATATATGTCTTAAAATCTGAAAAATAATATC
>NW_017306160.1:397038-400603 GCF_001594115.1 Trachymyrmex septentrionalis
AAAGGATTTAAATATCAATGTTGGAAAGATAGACGTAACAGATTCTCCAGGTCTTAGTGGCAGATTTTTGGTTACAGCTTTGCCTACCATATATCAGTAAGTATACAATTATACTCTTTAATAATTTATTTTGCTATAGATATACATATATGGTAAAATTATGTTAATATTATATGTATATATATATATTAACATAATTATTTTTTAATATTTTGCAAATTAATCTGTATTAAATTTTATAATTATGTATCTTAGAATTAATTTTTTATTTTCTAGTGTAAACGATGGAATATTTAGGCAGTATAAGAGTCCGAGAGATATATCATCATTGATCGAATTTGTATCTGAAAAGACATGGACAAAAGTGGATCCGATATCTAGTTGGAAAAATCCAACTTCATTCCACATGTCATTTTTAAGTCAATTTTTTAAGTTATCTCAAATGTTACGTGTAAGTTACACACACACACACACAAAATAATATTACGTCTATTGTAAAAATTTCAATGGAACATTACTGTTTTCACTCAGAATATCCACAATCAACTTTTGGAAGATGTTGGACTACCTGTGTGGGGTAGTTACTTGATTTTTGCTGCTGCAACAGTTGTTTTAGGCACAATATTAGGACTGGTAAGAATAATATATTTTATAATTATGTGATACATAAAATTTATATATCTAACAAACAGATGATATTAACTGTATTTGTGATTGTAGCTTGTTGTGTGTTTGATTGACTTCTTTTTCCCACAAAAACCGGCACAGCAACAAGGCAAGAAGAAACAGACTGGTGCAACAGATAGTGCTATTCAAGAGAAAAATTCAGACGAGGATGAAATTGCAGAAAACATTGGGGATGATTTAATAGATGAAGAAGAATCTGAAACAGAGGAGCCTGAAACGAAGGAATCTGAAGCAAAGGAATCTGAAACAAAGGAATCTGAGATGAATGAAGTAGAAACGAGTGAGAAAGATAAAGACAGTAAAGCTGATACCAGTAGTCCTAATATTCGCAAGCGTAAGCCACGCAAGGCTGACTAGAGATTAATTCGTTTGATGTAAATATTCAGCAAACATAAATTAATTGTGACTAGCCCTTGGTGGTATTCTCCCAAAGTCATTCCTGTGCATTGAAATGAGTCGATGCAACATACTATTGTTATTTCACATCTCAAAATATGGATAAGTGATATGGATTATCCAAGGGAACGATTTATAGATGTTTGTCGTCTCTTGTATGTTAAAAAATTCCAGTGAATGAAATTCAAAATATCATTGCCTATAAAAATTTTCTTATCTACAAATATTGGAAACTATCTACATTTTGGAAATGCAAATGTATACTTCAGATATTATTCAGTAAAATTTTAGGAGCTAGCAGGCGTTCCTGCTGTCAAATGTTCTCAGGGCTTAATAATTTCGTTGAAGCAATGAGAATATATAAATATATTGGAAGGACTTTTTCAAGATCGTGACATACGTTTCAGATATTTTAACAAGTTTATTATACAATAGTTGAAAATTTTTGAAATGGCAAAAAATGTTTGATTATGATATATTTACTTTTTGTATACATTTTCTATAAAACGTTTGAGACTGCAGAGTAAAAGCTTATAAATCTAAATATTTGTATGAACATTTTTTTCTTTAGAGAAAAATAAGTTTAAAAAATATTTGATATTTATTTTTCAAATATTGATGTTTCATAGTGATGAAAGAAAGAAAAAAATATTAAAGTCATGAGTATAATAATATCATAAAGTAAGTATCTAATTTTTAGAAATTAGGAAAAGAACTATAATAGCATTTATAGTTCTTTTATCTTCTTTAAGGTTACACTTTACAAAATCATTTATAAATCTATTTATTAATTACAGTTGATTTATTAAAAATATTACAAATTTCTACTTACAATTCCTTTTCTTCGATCATATTTAAAAAAAATATTTGAAAGTAGCAAAAAATGAATTGAAAACTATTTAAGAGTAATTATTACTTTTATAAGACTTATATATGCACACATATTTTTCAAGTTTAAATATACATAGTACTTCGCAATTAAAGTCATTTAACATATAATCATACATTTATTTATATAAGAGGAAAATCATAAGTCTTTTCATAAAAGCTGATAATCTAATTAAAATATAATAATATAATATATTAATAGCTGATGTTTATTGTTATCAGGCATTAGAGATTGTCATTGCGTTGTTTCTTAGTGTATTTAAGGAGACATTGTTAACATTATTTGTGTCATTCTATACTTGTTTTATGTCTAAACTATGAAGATAGAATGACACAAATAGCGCTAATAGTGTTTCCTCAAACGCATTCTCCGATAGCTTTTAGCATTATTATGACTAAATTTATAGTCTTTATCATACAATTAGTAGGATCCACAGATCTTAACATGTCTTTACTCATTATCAATCGTTTGTTACCGAGTGTCCCGTAAAGACCATAACAACGCTTAAGAGTAGATTCCTGAAATCATTTTAAAATGAAAATCTTAATACCAAAATATTGAGGCCATAAAAGTTTTTTAACTATAAGCATTTAGCGAATTAAATCGTCTAAAATTCACGTGTTCAGATGTTGGTATTTTGCATTGTATTATACTAACGACATCCGAACTCACAAACTTTAAATGATTTGCTAACTTTATATATTTAATCCGATATCACATGAAAACAGTAAAATCAAATCCGAATGAATTCGTAATTTTTAATTCTGTTAATTTTATTATATAATTAGTTAACCAAACTATTATAACAAACTTAATGATAAATAAGTATTGGAATATAACGAAAAAAATGTGTGATGAAAAGCGAAGACAGGGAAGATTTGAAGCCAGAAAGATAATGCATTAGATAACAATATAGAACTTGTTAGCTATAGGAAAGAAAATTACCCTTAACCCTAGTATTATTAACTTTTGAATTTAGAACTGGTAATTTTGTATTGTTTTAATACAGCTAATGAGAATTTTCGTGTCAAAATGATCTTGGGAATCTATCCTTAATTATTACGATCTTTATGAGACACCCACAACGGAATATCTTGTGTACTGATTATTCTGTTCGAATCTAGTGTTCTTTCTTTCTCTATCCTAATAAATTATAAAAATTTCCATCATGATCCATATGAAATTTATGATTGATTTAGTATAGAAAGTGAATATTACTTTTTGCAATAAAACTTGACTTGCATTTTTATAAAGGCCTACTTTAGCTTGATACGTTTTCAAGCTTGACTTAACTAACATTTATGTAGTATGAAAAAAGATCTTTAGTTAGAAAGAACACATTAACTATCTCTAAAAAGTTTCATTTTATTGCAAATACGCAATCTTATTTGGAATATGAATAAATGCGAAGTCTTTATCCTTAAATGAGTATGATTATTGAATATTGCTTACATTTTCATTTTCTGTGTATATATTTGAACATGATTTTTAGTGAACTTTTGTTTTTATTACGTTATAACAATGTCTTCCTCATCATTTTCAATATATATCTTATATATATATATATGTGTGTGTATACGCGCATTTATATAT
>NW_017306160.1:400703-402887 GCF_001594115.1 Trachymyrmex septentrionalis
ATACTATCTTATATTGATATAATATCGAATTTTTGTTACTTTGCTGTTCTAGATTCAAGTCGAATTTTCTGCTTTACTGAATACATTTATATTTAGGTTTTTAATTATTCATCTTCTGATAAATAGGATAAATGTCATTAATTATTAATATCAAGAAACAATCAATGTAAAACTAAAAATAAAATCACTGTAATATTTACTGCCTGATAGTATTAATAAATACAATTTAAATTAACGATTCTTTTTTAAATGTCCATCTTGATCCTATTTATATCAAAATATGTGATCATGATTACTATATTAGTAATTATTATATATTTATAAATATATATACATATTTATTTATATATTTATAAAATAAGTAAAAAAAAAGCCAAATATATGTCTTTATCAACACCTTGTACTGTGTATATTTTTCTTCATAAAATGAAAAAAATTGAATTCTTTTATTTCCGTGAAAAGACAAAATTTTTCATAGTAAATATTAAATATTTGAGCGTCCGCATGATTAGTGCGTTTTCAAAAGTCATTGAAAAAAGATCGAAATCTTCGGATTTCTGTATCCTAATCAATTAACGGACTTAAAAAATTTGTATACTCGTGGAGACCGATCATGTAACTTTATCCTTTATCCGGAAAAGTGAAAAGTTTCACACAATTGCAACTTATTTGAAAGTAGTTGACTATTACATATGGTGAATTTATATGGCAATTAATCAAGTTTCCTGTGTACGAATATACTTGTTACTTTCATTATAGCACTAGAGAGAAACCTCTGATCACTTATCTCTTCTATGGATAGTCGACACGCTTCTATCCTGAGGATTTAAGGCCGCAGACGGCTGGTTTGCATAACGCATAACGCATAACGCATACTGCAAAGGCAAATCAACTAATCAGAATTTTTCTCTTCCTTCCATTCCATAGAAAAGCAGAATTTCAATTGGTTGATTCCCTTATGCACTATGCATTTTGCATTATGCAAGAGTCTGTACTGCGGCCAGTAGTTAAACCCCAGCAGATCGATTGTGCATCTTCAAATAAGGTGAAAATTACAAAAAGCAAATATACTAGAATATTCATAATTTAATTTGTCAATACCTACTAACCTTTGCTCACTTTTGTAATTTTCACCTCCTTTCAAAATCTACACTCAACCCCCAGGTTTTTCTCTAGTGTCAGGGATTCCACACAATAAAAAGAATTTCAACCTATCAGAAACTGTATTTTACAATACATGATTTCTGATAGGTTGAAATTCTTATGCTCTGTTCCTTTTATTGTGCGGAGCCACTCGCAAGGCTAAAGCACCGACGAGATACTATTAAAGACTGTCAATGTAAACGAAGAACGCTGACATTATCGACAATTGATATAAATTTGCTATTATTAACATAAATATTTGGTTCATACATTATTAAATTAATGATTTTTTATTACATAAATGTACCATAAATAAATATGCATACTTGTAAAGCTATAATATTCTATATATTGCAGAAAAATTACAATTTTTTCTCTGCAGTTATGATTTCTCATAATCAAACTTTGATGATAGCACTGAAATTGTAATTTTAAAGAAAAATCGAGTATTATTGAGTTCTAAATGCATAAATATGTCCACTAAATTAATAAATCATAAAATTAGTACAATATTATCAATTTTTAACTCTTAATTACTTCAATATTCACAAGAATGCCAACTCGCGTAAAGATGTCAGTCTTTAATAATATCTCGTCGGTGGCGTTACTTTCAGTAGCGACATTTCTATATATGGTAAGAAGTGCCTTGAATTGTAAAGTAGCGAGTTCAAGTCAAGTTATCACCGAAGGTATTTATCCAACAGACCTTGCTCAGTTACTCCAATTTTGATAAAATTATGCTCGTTTGAAGAATCTGATTTTTTATCAGATCTTTTTTTTAAGTGTGGTTCTGTCCGACGAAGCAAAATATTAAGTCGTGAAAGTTTACCACTATTGAGGTTACAAAACCTGTCATGTCATAATCAATAATAATCTCATTTTGCGAGGCAGAGCCACATTTTTTCTGTCAGATTCATACGTTTCGTATAAAAACACAAATGAGTATAATTTTATCATAATTAGAACTGAAAGAAATTTTGGATAAATTCTTTTAATCATATTTAGTTGTATTTATTGTTAATATATTTATTTATATTTAAT
>NW_017306160.1:407284-408829 GCF_001594115.1 Trachymyrmex septentrionalis
CACGCACACACACACACACCACACACACGCGCGTGCGCGCGCGAAAAACTATTTTGCGTTGTAATGTCGCTTATGATATTTCGATGAGAAAATAATTAACACAGAAAGTATTTACAAGCCATTTTTTTTCCAAATTGATAGCAATATGGAGACTGTACTTCAACAAAAAGTCATAGAAGTTGCCAAAAATGTTGAGGAGGTGTTGGATGTAGAATTAGACAAGTTAGACAGTTTGGATATCTGTGATTATGAAAAAATACGTGCACATAGACTAAATGAGCTCAAACGAATGCAAAAGCAGAAGGAGGATTGGCTAGTTTCGGTAATGTGTTTTGACATGTTTATTTGTTTCAGAATATTTAATACTAGAATTCTTAAATATTATATATTAGGAATATGTATATAAATTTATGTCAAATTGTATAATTTATACAAAATAACAAAATATGTATAACTTTATATTGTTACAGGGTCATGGAGAATATGCTGAGTTATATGATGAGAAAGAATTCTTCGAAGTATCTAAAAAGTCAGAGAATATAGTTTGCTTATTTTATAAAGATGATTCTCTACGAAGTAAAATAGTGGATCATCATTTCAAGATTCTTGCGAAGAAACACATTGAAGCAAGATTTTGCAAACTAAATGTTGAAAGATGTCCCTTTTTGACTGGTATTGTTAAAACATCTTTCTGTTATTTTTAGCAATATAGCAATACGAAGTATATCTAACTCTGTTAGTAATATATATTTATGCATTACAGAACGGTTACGTATTAGAATCATACCTACAATTGCGCTAATTGTGAATGGCAAAACCAAGGATTATATTGTGGGCTTTACTGAATTAGGAAACTGTGACGATTTTTCTACAGAAAGATTGCAGTGTCGTCTTGCACAATCAGGTGTGATCAATTATGGTGATGATCCAGAATTGATAGAAACTGGCAAGAAGTCATTTATATTTAGACCTTCAAAACCCAAGACCATTAAGGGTCGCAACTCGAATGATTCTGATGACGACTGCATCCAGATATAAAAAACTTATGTATTTTAAAATATCTAAAAAATATAACTTTGATGTGAACTCTCGGAATTAAAAACAATAGAAATCAGACAAAGTAAATGAAAGTACAGCGCGGCGTAATTTATTATTAGCAATGCCCAAATAATATAAAAACTTTTATTGATTTATTTTAATATCATTGATTTATTTAATATCTATGTTAATTGAACTTTCCAACTTTTCTCTTTTTGGAGTATTTTTGAAGTACATTTTGATGTAACGATGACACGAATTCTATAATTGATCGGTATATCTGAGGTCTTCGAAGAGAATCGAAATGTTCATTTAATATAGATAACATAAAAATAATTCGGTAAATAAATCAGTAAAAGTTTTTATATTGCTAATTGCATCAACCATGTTGCACTTTTATTTGCTTTGTTTGGGTCCTATTCATACTTATTTGCATTTTTCTTATGTATTATAAACTTGAACATTGTTTTTGTCTTATTTTATATATACAGTTATATATATATATAT
>NW_017306160.1:408929-431893 GCF_001594115.1 Trachymyrmex septentrionalis
ATATTTAAATTAAAATATTTTAATAATAAATAATCGAAAGATTATAAACAATCAAAGATGTTAATATAATTATTCATATAACTTTTCTCGTTATTTAAACAAAATAAATTATTTATAGTTATATTGTAAATATATATTTCATAATTTGAGAAATATATACTTTATTACAATTTCTTGCATACCATTTGTAAATAAAGAGATAGAAGACCCATGAATAAAGAGAATTTAAAAAAATAAAATAATCGCATTTAAACTTTAAAAATGAACAGAAATTATTTCTTATCTCTCATGAATCAAGAAATAGTCGTAAAAAGTAAATGACGTAAAAACATGGAAACATTATTCCGCTATGGTCGCGACGACTAAAATCGGGAACTTTAAATGTCCTTTCAACTTTATTTTCAATTTCAGAAGAAAAAACATCACAGAAAATTACATTAAGTGAACACGGCTAATCAAGTACTAGAATATCTTGAGATTATATTCATTTTTTATTATATTATTTTTCTCAAAAACTCCCATTTTTTATTATAGTAAATAAATAATGTAACGTAGAGGGAGAAATACAACTCTATAGAAAGTAAATTTTCTAGAAAATAATTCTGTATTTTAACAATCATAGTTCTATAGTAAAAAAAAAGCTTAAAAATTTTTGAGACAATGTATAAATCATAACATACATTTAATCTTTGTATATTCACAAGAATAATTTCATATAAATAAAAGATATGATACTTTTTGGATTTTATGATAGAAATGAAAACGAAAATAAATTTATGGAGCTATAAATAAAGAGATAGTAATTTTCATGTATTGTGTATAAACTGTAATTTATTTGCAGATTCTATTGCGAAACATGAGAGATTGCTGTACAAGTTACGGAGAATATCACAGTAGTAATGTAATGATAAGTCATACATAGTTAACTAATTTTATAATGTAACTTTTAAAATGTTCCGAAATATTTGTAGTTTATCTTATATAATAAAAAAAAAACTATCACACAATGGAAAAAAGCAATCAACACATATTGTATTAATTTTTTTATACGTTAGAAGGTATATGTGTTTAAATGTTTAAATTCGTTTATAGTGTAATGCAAATTTATGATCTACTTACATTTTAGGAGAAAACATTAATTTTTTAATTTAAAAAACTGTTGAAATATTAAGTCGATTGGGATGTATGTATAAATAATGCTCAAACTAAATATAGCACTAATGTCATAATGTATATAAACCAAGATAAAGTATTAAAAAAGTTTTAATGTGATTAATCATGAATTACTTATAAAAGTAGTACAAGACAAATATCTCGTTTACAATATATGTATTTCATAGCACTGCAACATAACATACGATACGACAATAGATGTTTTCCAGCAACGTATACAGGCAACCCTGTGTAACACAGTGTACGATTTATGTTTTTCAGCTATAATATAACCGATACAATCATACACGACTAAAATACTGTGTCCTCTTTTTATACTTTATGAACACCAAATTTTTTACATTACCATTTATTTTTCTAGGAGTAATACTCTGGTAAAAAATTTCAAGATTATATTCGGACATAGATATACGATACCTTTTTCACTCTGAAATAGAAAAGCAACATTTTGCTATTAAGCTACAAGTCGACGCTATTACTGTGTCATACAGTGTATGATTGTATTCCGTTGCTGAAAACACGCTATATTTACAAGTAGGTATATGAAACATCGTTATCTCTTGTGAGTGTGTGAATGCGTGTATGTGTGTGTGTGTGTGTCTGTCGCGCGCGTACGTGCGAGTGTGCGTATACACATATAAGAATATGTAAAAATTATATTAGATTTATGTTTTATCACTGCTTATCTAATACATGGAATCCCATTATGCTAATCTAATACTTATTGGGCAATGGTAAATTTATTTAAAAAATACTTGTATTACAACTAATTAATACAAATTTATACTTTTCTGAAATAATAAAATAATAGTCTGACGAATTAAAAATTTTCAAGTTTAATTTTCATGTTTCCTAATCTAAATTTTAAAATTAATATTAGAATATAATTCAAAAGATAATAAAAAACCACATAAATTCTTCTTATTGACAACGAATTTAATTCATAGATTGAAATGCATAAAACGCATGTATTTCAGATCATACATTATTTATATATGATAAAATCACATATGTGTATGTCTTCTACCTTTAATACGGTTTACCAAATTACAAATCTTAAGTGCTGGCCCAAGTTTTAGTCCCATATACTTCATCATCATATCACTATTGAGAAGAAGTAGGGCTTTGCCATCAATTTCCTAAAAATTATTGTCGTTTATGATAAAGTAAAATATTGAATGCCTTTATATTTAACTCACATGCTTCTTGAATAAATCTGCATGTTGTCCTAATATTGGATCTGTAATGGCAATAAAATGTATTACATCTTCAATAGTCCATTCTGCTGGTTCAATGGGAAGAGTGCGACTTCCAGAGGCTTCATTTGATTGAGTAGTAGACGTCGCTGCTTCCAATTCTATACGTAAATATATTTCTTAATCAGTATGTCACTTCACAAAAATGCTAATTAATTTCATATTCAAGCTTTCAAGATAGCGTATTATATTATCCTAAACAATAAAGTAATATAACTATCTACTATATGTTCTTAAATAATAATTATAAATATCTTTATAATTCGCAGGTTATCATTAATTAAACTGTTCAATAAAATTTGATCTTTTTTTTTCTGCGGCAAGCAGAACCAGTATTTCTTAATAAATTCAAAGTCGCTGAATCCAAATCCAGCCAGCGAAAGATATCCATCGCATTAGGTTCTTGAGAAAAATTATGAATAGTATAAACAACATTTTGTTTGCCATATTTACCGTTTTATTATAGTCAAACAAAATTTTTGTTTTTCAATTTCATTAACGCCATTCTAAAGAGTTAATCTTCACTTTTAAAAGAAATTTCCATTTTTTACTGTGCATTTTTTTCGAATTATGAACATTTTCTGAAATGTAAAATGGCAGTCGCTGCTTATGAATCTGAATTCAAAATTACGAAATTCGAAATGGTAGACTTAACATGGACTAAATTGATGAAAATAGATATTATTTTGATATAAATTTATCTATTTTCTGATTTCAATTCATTAATTTGGATCCGCTATTTTACATTTCAACAAACGTTCACAACTCAATAACAAAAAATCGCACAGTAAAAAATGCAAATTTCTTTTAAAGGTGAAGAGTAATGGCGTTAATAAAATTAAAAAATAAAATTTTGTTTGGTCACAAAAAAAGTGATAAATATCATAAAAAAGCTGTTTTTTGCTAATATTATTCAATTTATCTCAAAAACCTGACGTGATGGGCATCTTTCGCTGGCGGATTTGGATTCAGCAACCTTGAATTTATTAAGAAATACTGGCCCTGCTTGTCGCAGATTTTCTTGGTGGACTATGTTATAACAAAGCTTTATAATAAATATGAAATACCGGGAATAGATTTGCGAGGTTGCTTCGCAGATGTAGGAGATGATTCTGTAGAATGATTTATACTCTGCACAGGAGTTTGTTGAACATGCTGTTGCTGAGTTGGCGTTAAGTTTTGTTGACTTTCCGATGACCACCTTCGTTTTTCTCCTATAGAATCATTTGTTTCTTCATCATTAGTGGATTGTGGTTGTTGTAGCAAAGATGTGAGACATTTGCTACAAGATTCTTTTCTTTTAGTTAACATGTATTCACATGTACGAAGGTCCTCCAGTTGCTGTCTAATGTATGTATAGAAGTCTTCTTCTTCCAAAAAATGAGATAATTTAACAGCTGCAGGTTTTTTCAAAGTTCCCATACTCAAAGTTACAGTTTCGCCATCACCATTTCTCAGTAAACCCAACATTTGCTTGGGATTCAAGGCTGCCATTAAAAATGCTTGGAAGATGTCTCTTGCAATATTTGTCATAGGACCAGGACCAAATTGCGCTGGCAGGACTTTTACTTTTCGAATATCAAAATATGGCCCACAGTGACATTTATGGTTGACATAAAGCGTAACTGCAATATACAATTAAATCATTAAAAATTTTTTGCATGAACTTTATCGTTTCTTGTAGAAAATATAGCATATCACCTGAATTGATTGTAGAATCGGGTATAGATAAATATCGCCCTTCTGCGCCATGATTCTTTGATTGTTACAAATAAAATGCTGTTAGTGCGCTATATATTCGCGAATCTGTCATTCGTTGTCCACAGATACATACATCTATAATTATAATTAAACCTGTGATACTATAATTCAACATCCTCCTTTGTAATTTATTCTGATTCATGTATTTATTTATTCTGATGTATCTGTGAACAGCGAACAACAGATTCGCAAATGTATAGCGGACTAACAGCATTTTATTTGTGCACATCAACAATCAAAGAATCATCACTTTATTTGCGCAATCACCACAACCAGAAACTACATGGATAGAAACACGGTGATAACCCGCAAATCTTCTAGTATCTTTTAAGATAATGTGAATAATGTGAAAGCCTAAAAAGTGTTACCAAAAATCACGTTTGATTACGTTTGATTCTAACTACGTTCTGATACTTCCGATCTGGGATCAGCTAAAATAAAAACTGAATTTCTAAAAATAAAGCCAATGGTACACGATGCTTGTTTTCCTACTGGATTAGAATCTTGCCACTGTATTGGCTGCGGTACTGTCAATGCCAATATCGCAGCCAATACGGTGGTAAAATTCTAATTCAGCTAGCAATCCAGCAGGAAAATAAGCATCGTATGCCATCGACATAAGTATTGCATACGAAAATCTAAGGAAATATTTTAGTTATATATATGCGTTACATATACTATTTACTTAGTTTTTTACTTAGTTTTTCGTACGATACTCTTCTAAAATAGGAGCCCTGAATCATGTTAACAGTATCGATCGAGCAGGAATGCTGAAATTTATAATTCCCAAAACTATCTATTCGCTCAAATGACGCAGAAATAGGGCTTGACTTTTCATAGCAAAGTGTCCATATCCTGATATAGAATTATAATTTACTTACCATTTTCAAGCGGTTTGGTATTGATTGTGCTAGTGTCAGGTTCTGTAGCTGGCTGTAATGGTGCATTGGAGCCTGCAGGTGTTACTAATGCAACTGCAGATTCTCTGTTATTGTTATTTCCAGAACCAACCGCCATTACAAGAAAAACATTACTGTTGGCTTTAGACCCTCTAAATCCCTTGTTTGAACCTGCTGTAAGATTAAAATTAAATACGTTAAAAAATATGGATTAAAAATATTTAAATACTGTAAAGAAGATAAGAGATTAAGAGATATATGCATTAATGAATTTGTATAATTATACAGTTACTTTACAAATTATAAAATATTTATGCGTACATTTTTGTCTTGGTGGCTGCAATGGATGTCCACTTTTAAAACACCACCCTGCAGGGAAAATATCTCGAGAATCATAACGACACCAGTAATCAAAAGCACCGCGCCAACCATCAAACGTAATATGTATCTGGTCCTCATTAACTGCGCCAACGGTTGCAGTGCATATAAGCTGTGGATTCTTTTTATCGATTGCTTCTAATTTGTGTCCAACCTCAAACAAATTAGAGCGTGGCGTCTTTGGTTCACGTTTGAATACTTTAGCCGGTGCCATTTCGGCACCATTTAAAGTTTTTAGGAGGAACATTGGCCAACTAGAAGCATTCATCCGGAAGCCTAGTGGCGGCTGAAGCATCCCGCCAGATTTCTCACAGTGGCCTATCGGATGTATTTCGTTACTATCGACCAACCGCCAGAAATCATTCTTGTTATCAGAGCCATCTAATCTTAATCTTAATCGCGGTCCCAGAACACCTACTACTGTGGCGATACAAGTTGATGTCAAGTTTCGTGGATCTAATGCTTCCAATTTCATATTAATCTTAAATTCATTTGTTGGTGGAACTTCATGCTGAAATCAAAATAATATATAATGTACAATGTGTAAGCGGTAAACAAGCACTGAACTTATATATTCTGCAGTAACATTAAATAAAAATTATATATCGACAGATCAAACTGCAGTATGCTGTACCGCTGTACCTGCTTGAAGCACTCGAGTGAAGCTGCTTTGCTGTTTGTTTCTTTTAAATAAAGATCCCAATCGAAAGTCTGAAAGGCTTCATATTGCAACGATGCAGTAGATGTTCCAGTAGATGTTGTTGGTGGACGAGATACAGTCGTGTGATTATTTGTGTTTGTGTAAGGTTGTATCGTCTGCGCATTATTATTGCTTGGCAATCCAGATGAAGCTGGAGATGGAGCAGGAGACAGTAACGATGGATCACTGCTGTCTATAAATTAAACATTTGTTTCAATTTGTTAAAAATTGTTTGAATTGCTATATAAGTTTGTGTAGATTTATGCAAAACTACAGTTACTCACTTTTCTTTGTGTCTGCTTGTGTTTCTTTTTTCTGATGCACATTTAAACAGTATGCAGAACAGAAATCCTTTGGTGGAGCATCTTTTTGTTCCAGTCTAAAAGGTGTAACCCTCATCGCTATCACATTTTCGCATTGCACACAAACAGTCCTTGCATAGGTTTTGCGAGATTCGGACAGACAAGTTTCTGAACAAAATTCCTTCTTGCCATTCTGCGTGGGAAGAACATACTTCAATGGTAGTTTAGTTTCTCCACACCACGTGCAAGGAATGTTCTTCAATTTTGGTGGTCTCCCTGGACCTACAACAAAGAAAGATTCAAAACTTCTGTTTATTATAAAGATATCATTATCTCCCCCCATATAGCACCGATTGTTGCATAAAATTTTCAGAAATGTTTCAACCTTCCACATCTCCTGTGCAATAATTCTAGAAGGATTCTGCAATGTGTCATATAATGCTTTAACATAAATGTTTCTACAATTTATCATATGCAATAAATTGAAAAATATATTTAAACAAAACAAAAAATCATCATGTTGAAATGGCTTCAAAATGTTTATAAAGTCATTTTTGGATCAATCACGAGTCAGTTTAGCATCATTTTGAGTTGTTTACTTTAATTGCAAAAATTTTTGTATAGTGACTCGCATTAATATTCATATTAATATACATCATGATACTTTAGAAATTATTCTTATACCTTCTAAACATAATTGTTGGAGTAAGAAATTTACAGCTTTTGTTTTAAATTAAAAAATTCATTATAATTATTAGAAATATATTTTATTCCTATAATTTATACGATACAGTTTCGAGTATATTAAACTATAGACAGAATTTTGCTTAATTTTGGTATCAAAAATATTCAGAACTTAACAAGATATAATAATATAAATATATATAAACGAAATGTGATAATAATTTTAATATTTTGTTGGATAACCTTTTTGTTTAATAACATGCTGCAAATGTTTAGGTATGTTAGAAATAATTTTTGTTAAATAACCTGGTATAATGCACGTCCATTCTTCTTTTAATCGTAATTTTAGTTCTTTTGATCTTGTAGACGTAATCCGACTGTTACGAAGAAAAATAAATTCTTTGGCGAATTTTTTTTTCCGATTTGCTTCATTTATGAATGACTTTTTACGAGCACCTCTCTTACCGTTGTAACCACTTTCTTTTAATGCTCGACGAATTGTATCAGGATGTACTTTCTTCCTAGTCTCTTTGTATAATTCTGAGGTCAATTTTTTAGCAGTTAATCTAGGATTTACTTTTATTTTCTTAATCATTTTACATTTATCATGTGAGTCAAGTAATCATGGACGTCCTTTCTGAGGTATTGATTCAATGCGATCTTCACGGACATATCTTTTTACAATATCTGCTACCGTACTCTTACTCAAATTTATTAATTTACCAATTTTTCGATATGATTTGCCTTTTTTATAATGAAAAATAACAAGTTGGCGTTTATCAAGTGAACTATTTTTGCCTTTACGTCCCATTTTCACTTAACTTGTGTGATCTTGGGGAAATGAGGTTAACTCAATTCAATATGAAATAAGTCACATATTATACGGTAAACAAATAAGGAATAAACTAAAATTTAATTTTCGAGAGTCAGTAAATATAAAATATATTGAGTGTCCGAATAGTTTTGCGATTCTAAATTAAGGATGAACTTATTTATTTTTTATATTGAAAACTACATTAGTTAAATAAAGAAAATTAATGTTTTTTACATCTATAATGAGCATTTCCAATGATTAAAAAACTGTAATTTCTTAATTCTATAAAAACTATATTTCAAAAATAATAGTTTCACTATTATTATGATGTTCGAATATTAATGTGAGTCACTATATATGAATGAATAAATTTTATAAAAATATATTTGTTTTATTTTTAAAGTAGATATTTATGTGAAAAAGAAATAATGTCTTATGTGTCATAAATCTTCATAAATTTTTATCTTTGTATGATTGTCACTATTTTTCTACACATCCCCCCTATAATCAAAATTTTATTTCAAATTATATTTAAATTATACTATTTACGAACAACATTGAACCGATTATAACTGCGACTTGATGATTACAAAAGATATATGAATATATATGTATGTGAATATATATATACATATATATGTGTATATATATATATATAAAACTTGATTACTTTAAAATTTTTATTTTATTATATATTAGGTTAAGTAAAAAGTCATCGCGTTTTTTTAAAAGACATCTATCAGTAAAAACCGCAATTACTTTCTTACCAACAATATAAATATATCTTGATAGAGTAAAGTTTCAGCTTTAAAAATCTCTTTTTTAAATTATACGATACGACAATTTTTAATGGAGTTATGAGCAATTAAAGTCAAAATAATTCTTTTATTTAATCCGCGATAACTCAGTAATCAAAAGTCGTAGGAATTTTAAAAAAAAACGATTTTGTAGGGAAAGTATCAAGCTTTCACGATAGGTAATCGAAAATTTTCTCAAATTCGTTTTGGACACGTTACAAATCCACAAAGTGAGAAGAAAATTTTTCGTCTTTTTCAGCTCGTAGTTTTTGGTATGTAAAAATTATCAAACTCATATAAACTTAAAAAAGGTGATAAAAGTAGAGATTTCAAGCTTTAAAACCCTTTTTTTAAATTCGAATTTCATTCATTATTGACGAAGATATTGTATATACAACTTTGAGCTAAAAAATACGCGATGACTTTTTACTCAACCTAATATTTTATCAAAAGATTTATATTTTATTTTAATAAAATTATTTTATTCAATAAAAAATTTTTTTTTAATAAAATATATTTAATAAATAATTCTTAAATATACTCTACCATTTTGCAATGCTCGCAATAGTTAACGAGATATTAATCGTTAAAGATAGCCGAATAAGAGTGGGAAGTTTGGCAGGCGCGCCGGTCAAGTCATGATGACATGGACCGCGATCCGATTCACAATCACAATGCTTAAAAATCATTTCATCCTTGTTGTTTGTCAAATGTTAAACGATGCTTATGAGTGTCAGCATGAGTCGGACCACGGTCATGGAGGCTCGCGGCAGCGTGGGGCGCTTGACAACTAGACAGTCCCCACTCCCAGCGCGCCAAGCAATTGCGATGGCGGATATTCGACGCTTTAAAAATTAATATCTTGATTGCGAAAATTGGGAAATAATTGAGAACTTTTCGAGAACTTAATTTAGTTTTCACTCTAAAACGATTCGATGCGCTAACCCATGTTTTTTTTGCACTTATACTACGATTTTAATAATCGTTATGGATATTTTTTAATTTGGTAAATATTGAGAATGACACAATGTAGATCGAAACGTGTAATTAGACGACAAATTTCATCAGTTTAATTAAATAATATATTTTTTATGCATATGCATATCATGTGCGTACGTACGTACAGGATGGTTGTTATTTTAACATTTAAAATTCAATTGATAGGAATCCCTTAAGGAAATTCTAAAGCATCCTGTTTTACTGATTAAATCATGTAATTTTTGTATAACAAATACTTTTTTCCTCTTTTACCGATTCAAAAATCCTTCTCCAGGACTAAAGTATATGCATTAATACGTATCTGGGAAGTGGAATCTATGCCTAGAACAATCAAAAATTTCAAAATTGACATATTTTTTTACTATTTCTTAGTAAAACATAGGGTCTCAGCTGTCAAGTCGTGACAACATTTGCTTGAAATGAATGCTTTGCAACCTGTACGTACGAAATAATGGTTCCCAGACACAAAGTTTACATGAAAAAATAACGTCGAGTTCTTAGAATTAGACTTAGATGCTTTATCGTGACAAATTGGTTATATGAAAATTGACACGAATGTGCAACTGCGAGTATCATAGGTTGCGTGAGATATTGATGTGGTAGTACATATATAAAAACATGTCAATGCACGGCGCGCGGCGCGACCTCTGGTGACTCGTCGCAGCTCGAATTTCGCTTTAGAATTCCCTTAATGCGGTGAAATATTAAAAAATAAATAAATAAATAAATAACACTATATTTTTTTAAATTTTTTCAACAATTTTAATCCGATCCACTGAAACACGGATAGACGGTAAAGTACCTTTGGACAGTAAAGTACCTTTGAACAAAATTCCAACGCTCAAATTCTTAACCAATTTTAAAGTTTTTTTTAATATACTCGAAATTAAATGAACTAAATTTAGTGTCCATTTTGCGTAAATTTTGATTATGGTCCAAAGTAAATATTATCCAATGAAGTGAGCAAAAGAATCAAAATATTATACGATATAACGAATATTCATTAAACTGTAATCAAAATTTACGCAGAATGGGCACTAAATTTAGTTAGAGTATAACTCATTCAATATCGAGCAAATAAAAAAAAACTTTAAAACTGATTAAGAATTACAGCGTGGATCGGCTGAATTTTTCCGTTCATTGTGTGGGGCCTTGAAATTTAATATTGCTTTAAATGGGATTTAAAAAAATAGTCTTTTGACAGCTATCAATATTTCTGTAAACTTCACAAAAATGAAATTTTCAGAGAAATTGGCAGCGTTACGTAAGTATTGCGATGGTAGTTAACAACTGTCTGAATAAAAAATACATAAGTAAGAATACATTTATTTATTGCATCGTATATTAAAACAATTAATTCTTCAATAAAAGCAATTAATTTTTTATAATAAACATACAATTTAACTTTACAAAAAAAAAAGGAATAAAAAAGAACTTACAAATGAGGATGCATTAGACATTAAATAATGATTTTTTAACTACTTTTCTTTATAGAGGATCTGCAGCTTGCAGAAGTAAGAATTATCAACTCTTATGTCTCATATAAAAAAAAAAGACGAAGCAAAAACGATCCTGTTTGCTTCAATGTTGAATAACTCAGTGAAAAAAAATCGTACAGAGGTCTATAAAAAAGCAAATTGAAAGTTAAGATTCACACTTTTGATTTCTGTAAACCGCATTTTTGTGTGATCTTTATTTCACGCCATAGACATTTGTAAAATTTGTACAAAATTTTCACATTTGATGGGTATCCATTTATATCCGTGTAGCTCCAAAAATTTGTGCAAAAATTTAGTGGGCAAAAAAAACGGACTACTAAATTTTTGCACAAATTTTTAATATTTTCAAATAGCAATAACTCAGTGAAAAATCATCGTAGCGAGATGTTTAAAAAAGCCTTTTAAAGCTTGAAATCTCTACTTTCGAAATCTATTGATATTTCAATCTGACTGATCCTATATGAGCTATACGGACACAAATGGATATCCGTCAAATATGAAAATTTTGTATAAATTTTACAAATGTCTATGGCGTGAAGTAAGGATCACATAAAAATGCGGTTTGCAGCAATCAAAAGTGTGAATCTTAACCTTCAATTTGGTTTATTATTATTATATATTTTATAAACCTCTGTACGATTTTTTTTCACCAAATTATTCAACATTGAAAGAATCGTTTTTGCTTCATTGGTTTTTTTTTTCGCGTGTGAGTGTACATAAGAGTTAATAATTCTTACTTCTGCAAGTCTCTGCAGATCTTCTATAAAGAAATTAAAAAAATTATTTAATGTCTATAATGCATTCTCATTTGTGAATTCTTTTTTATTTCTTTTTTTGTAAAGTCAAATTATATGTTCATTATAAAAAATTGTTTTTATTGAAATAATTATTTAGAAGTAAATTTAATAATAATTTAACTTTAAAAGAATAATATAATTTGCACATTATTAGTTTAAAATATCTTATTCAATGATGTATTGATTATTTCATTAATTTAACCGAAGGAAGATAAAACATCTTTTTTAAATTTTATTGTTAATTATAACTTAATATTTTCTTTTGGAAAAAATACTGTTACTTCTAAAATTTTACACACTAAATAGGAATTATTTTACAAGAAATTTATTTTTTAACGAAAAAGTTGAAAAGTTCATTTTCGATCGCCTATATTTAGATCGGTACCACTGTGTGTCGGCTTTGCCCCATCTCACAACACTGAGAGGAGGCGAGGCTATGGCGAGAGGGGATGGGGGGCTAGTGTCCCCTCCTCGCGTGTGGAAAAGACGATGCCCTTCTCAAGGCACCGGTGGTCTGTAAGAAAGGTCATCGCGAGAAGGGCCGATCAGCTATGTTGGCCTATAGGCCTGAAATAATGCTGCACGCGTGCCCAAGGCGCCCCTGCGAACAGGTTAATGAAAGATACCGGCGGAGTTTAATAGATGCGAGTTTCACATAACCCTCGGTTCCGTTCCTGCGGAACTGAGGGTATGCATAGGCATTTCCCCTGCCTCAAAAAAGGGGGGGGGGTGATGACACCAAGAAATATATTTAATGTGACGTAGAAAATACTTAAAATATCAATTGGATATTGCAAGATCGTGGTAAATACAAAAAAAGGAAGCCAACTGGACAATTTTATTTAATAAACTCATTAATATTTTCAATGCGTTAAAAATTAATATAAGATGACATAATAAACTAACATATAATATATAATACATAATAAAATCAGGGATCAACATTAGAGTAATATTTTTACCTTCGATTAACGATTACTTGGATAAACGGTAATCAAAATCGAAAATTAAAAAAGTAGATAGGTAAAAAAAAGAGCAAAAGAAAGATCTAATTAAAAAAAAATATATATAAAATTTCACTTTACATCACAAATTAATATTCGATGTCGTAGATAGATAACATGGAACGTTTCGACTATAAGTCTTCATCAGCCAAATTGAATCAAAATTTTAAAATTAACATATAATATTTAAATGTTGGAACTCTAAGAATAAAGTTATAAAGTATTTATTTATGTCGCGATAAATATAAATCGTCAACAGATATTAAAAAATTACAAGGTGTATAGTCATGTTGCAAATAAAAATCAATAAAAATCATACAGATCGTCTAAAGATATCAAGATTTTTCATCGTTAAACAGCGAGAAAAAACAGAGATTGTAGACAGAGTTAATTATTTTTTTTCTCGCAAAAAAAAAAAAATAATCAAAAAATATTTGACACTGATTATTGAGTAATGGAATTATTGAAAAATTTTAAGCCTGATTACAGATTACTTCAATTATTAAAATTATTTACATTCTAATTACTGATTAATGAAGTAATTAAAAAATTATGTTTTTGATTATTTGATTAATTGAATAATTAAATATTTCTTTTTTTGATTAGTGATTAATCGAGTAATTAAATATTAATCGAGTATTAAATTTTCTTTTAATTACTGATTATCTAAGTAATCGTTAATCGAAGCTAAAAATATTACTCTAATTCCGATCTCTGGATAAAATTATATATTATATAATTGAATTGTCTCAATTACATATTTTACAATTGAATTGTTTCAAAAATTACATTGAAGATGACCAATAATATGGATCGAAACATCTGTAATTATTTCATTTCTGAATATATGGTATTGTTACACACCAACAACTTGTGCTGGTTCACATTGGCTTTCTACCTTCCTACGATTTATTCTTTGAAGCCTTCAATTAAGATTGAGATTTATCATTAATATATTTGCTGAAGAGGATTCAAACCAAGGATTGAAACGTTTATTCAATTATTATATACAATAAAACTTAATTGCAATAACATCCAAGGCTCCCTACTGGCTTTCAAAGGCTTTTTATTCTTAAATAATTAAATTCATTAGAACCTATAATAGAAATCCTTTTTAGTAATATTTCAAAAAAATTGCAGATTCTTTCTGTAACATTTTATTAACCTTCCAACAAGGTCTCATGTGTAAGAATTGCGGACATTTTGCCATTCCAGAGCTGTCTCAGAAATTGCAGACATATTTCGCAATTTTTATGAAATGTTTCACTTTTCAGTTGAAAAATTTCTGAGGTAATTTTTGAAAACTTTCGATGCTGTATATATATATAGATCGAATTACAGATGCAATTATTTTATTGAAAAGATCGACATATGAATGTTTATAATGTTAATACCCTATTTAAGAGAAAACAGCTTAAGTTTAAAACAATAACAAACTTACATACATATTTAGTGTTAAACACAATAAGACTGATTAAACTGCCATTTTTAACTTTTAGACAGTCGGGGAAGTCACTTTTGTGGCTTTTAAGTGTGGTTTAAAATACTATCATTTTTGGTGGTATTTTCAATATTAATATTGTATTAAACATAATTTTATACATGTTGCAAAATATATATAAAAAATAGTATTAAAAAATATACAAAAAAAATTAAAATATATAAAAAGATAAAAAAAATACAAAAAATAAATTTAAAAGACTAAACAAAAAAAAAGTCAAGAAGGAGCTACAAATTTTCTACATCCATGTGTTAACTCTGGTTAATATTAAAGAAAAGTTCTCTACATGAGTCTATATATTTATATTCATTTATGTTGTCAATATTGTGCTTAGGGCTTGAAATTTTATACATCTATGCTCAGAATTGGAATCAGCAATACCAGAAACCCTCAAAATACACTATTTTTTAAAAAATAAACATTTTATATATTTGATCGTATGTTCCTGACTGGAAAAGTCATTTTTGGCTCTGCACAAATCTCAAAATTTTGCGCTATATGTATGTTACTTATATAGCAAAATTTTTGAGAAAAAAGAATCACTATTTTAATGAAAAAATGCTGGCTGTCTAATGCCTAATTCACACTGGACACAGCAAGCGTCAAGCAGCAGAGCAGCAACCAATCAGTGAGGGGATATTTGTGGTGTAAAGAATATCGCCTTGCTGATTGGTTGCTACTCCACTGTTTTGACAGTTACTGCTCCACTGTTTGACGTTTGCACCCACGTACTGCGTCCAGTGTGAATTAGACATAAAGGTTAAATCACTTTACCATTACACATAGACTTTCTCTCTTAACGTCTGATACACAATTGGATTTGTTTTTCTGATACATGAGTTTTAACAAACAATGAAAGAAACAAAAAACGATCTTCAGATAAATATATAGAGAGCGTTCCGATGTTCAATGTTGAAAATCTATAGCGTAACTACTGTATAGTTACAACATTGGCAGTGAATATCAGAACGTAGTCATAAACAACTTCAAACAATGAAGAAACCTTAGCCAAATAATGAAATCTAAAATTGCTTATTCTTCTATGAAAAGACAGTTTAAACAATTTTATTATCTAATATTAAATATATATGTTATTTTGTTGTTGTTTTAAACTCAACTCTACTCAAATTGTGTACATTCATATGTATATGTCGATATTTTCAATAAAATAATTATATCTGTAAAAAAACATGATTTTATTTAAAAATTATAAGATAGTGTCTCATAGGAAATTGACATGAAGGCATTGAGGCATACGTAACTGTAATAACAATACATATGACATATGCATCTATTTATGCAGTATACACATAAACGATTGTGTTTGTATACTGCAGAGATGTTATACATAAAATATATTACTTATAAACAAATGCATAGTTCTACAATTTCCAATATTTCATTATTATATCTTGCTCCATAATGCTTCAGGATTAATTTCCTATGAAAATTTGCAGCGGGAAGGAGAATAATCAAGGAAAGGAGGCAAATATTCAAGCTTAAATAATTAAAAATTATTTATATATGAAAATTTTTCATACCACGTGCTTTAGGCTGCGTAGACATCTTCCGTTAATGTGTGAGCAAATATTAAAGATGAAATTGCCACTAGTCGTCACTGAGGTCAGCTAACGCAACCGGATAACTGAGGTCATGTTTGTGATTGTATAGAAATAAATTTTGGCGCCACGAAATCGAGGTCAAATGAAGCCTCAACTCGTGTGGAACTAAATTAATCACTGAATATCACTCGCGCGAAACGAAATAGTCGGTTGAGTTTCCCTATTTGCTCCGCAATTCGTCTCCCTGTCGGAATATATAGCTCAACAGACAAAATAACATACCTAAGGCGCATTAAAAGTGTTGTATCAGTCCGCCATTTTGTCTTAATTTTAGCCACGCGTTCTCACATAATAGTAACGAATGGGATAACTTCTTTTTCCTTACCGTGGATTATTTCTGTAGTGAATACAGAACAAAAGTACGGTCTATTAAGTCCATTCGTTGTTAGATACTGATGCATATCGACGTCATGCAAGCCAGGTCAAAGATTATGGCACAGCAGGAGGAATAAAGCCGGCGGCACACAATGATCGGTTTCCTATTGGTTTTCAGCTTAGATTATAATCTTGCCACCGTATTGGCTACGATGATGATACAGACAGTAGGCCTCAGTGAGAGCTTGGATTCTACCAATTAAAATGCATGACTGGTGTTAAACATGTTGATTGGCCATCGCAATGACCAATCATGACACTGAGTGATAGTTATAAATGGTTGCCGAATGAGTGATTAGCGAATTTTATAATCAATGTCAATGTATATTTTATCAAATAGCACAATAAAATGAATATCTTACGATTTAATTTATTTTTATATTCTTATTGAACATATATATTTATGTCGATTTGTCTACAACAGTTTTAAAGTATACTGAATGCACACTAGTTCTTGTAATGTTTACACGCTTCGGAAAAGTCACTACAACAAATAAATAGGCAAGATACACATCTATGAAGATTTTTTTAGATTTCCTTATAGTAAATCTCACATTTTTCCTGGCATCGCAATTACAATATAGGCGGGAATTCTTTTACCGCTTCTCTTACGCTCATCACGCCATCTTACAACAGCACCGCTCGGGAAGAACAGAAAATACTCTAGTAGCGCTTTCTACATCTAGTGATAGCGACTAACACTATAATTTCCTGCACACTTAATTTGAAAGAACAAACAAAATAAAAAAGAAAATACAAATCCACTTATAAGTTTAAGATTTTTCGAGGCTTCGGTACTCGGCTTGAATGTCGCCAGACTTCAGTGCGGGTACTTATTGTTCTCGAAAATTTCGTCGATGTTATTTCGCCCGGGCTGTGCGCGCTTATATCACCATTCACAATGATCTTGTACTCGCTAACATTACAACTAATCGATAATGTCCCCTCCTTATCACCGTTATTCTTCACGTTAGGGGTTACAGAAATACTTCTATCCGGCAAAATACCGTCTTCCGGTAGCTCCGAGGCCTCGATCATACAAGATTCGGGTAAACACAAATTACATGCCCACAGTTGATCAGTGCGACGTCTCCAGATACGTCCGTCATCCGTTCTAACATTATAAGTAACCGGACTAATTTGCTCAACAATTGCCTGTCTCCACGACTTTGTCCTATAATCTTTAGTCATCACGGAGTCGTTGTCTCCAAAAGTAATTGCACGATTGCCCTTAAAAAAACGTTGATTGCCTTGCTTCTGCTTAATCCTACTTCTAATATCGGGCTTAATAACATCCAATCGCGTTCTCAAACGTCTGTTTAAGTGCAATTTGGCTGGTGTCTTTTCCATCGTACAATGCGGTGTCGAGCGATAATAGAATAAATATTTACATAAGGCATCCTGTCTTGCATTATCCTTAAGTAATATTTTAATCTTTTTTTTAAAAGTGCACACGGCGTTCTCAGTCGCCCCGTTTGACGCAGGATGATAAGGTATTCATATGTTTTATAGCATTTCGCAATACTCTCAAAACTACTCGTTCGGAAATGCCGGACCATCAGACAAAATGGTGTGGCAGCTCCCATATGCTTATATTCTCTTTTAAAGCTCTAATTGTAGATTCCGAAGAAATATCGCACATTTCGTTAATATCAATCCATTTCGAGTACGCATCGATTATCACGAGATATGACCGCTAATCGGTCCGCAAAAATCTGTATACGATGATTTGGACCCTGAGGCAACTTCCATACATGTAACGAAGCCTTTGGGGAATCGTTTGCGTTCTCTAAGCACTCTTTACATGTCTTTATTATCTCTTCGATGTCCCTATATAAACCAGGCCATCAAAAATAGGACCGACGTCTTCATTTTAACTACCCCGAGATGAGCCTCGTGGATCTCTTCTAGTAAGTTAGCTCTCAAAGATTGTGGAATATAATAATGCGGTCCCCACATTACGCAATCTTCTTCCAGTGTTAATTCTAAACGACGACTATGGAATGGCTTCAGGCAATCGTGTACTTTATCAGGCCAACCCCGCATTACAAAATCTCGAACTCTCCTCAAAATTGCATCTTTACTTGTTTCCTTGCGAACCGCTTTACTCCACATTTTGCACCTCTTCACCGATTACTTTTAGATAAGTATGTTCCTTCGTCTCTTTCAACTCTTTAGCTTTTTTAAAAGCTAACTCTTGCTCCTTTGTCCAATCCCATTTCCTATTTTTTTTAAAAAGCTCATACAGCGGCCCTACCATGTCTGCATAATTTTTAATAAATTTGAAGTAATAATTAATCATACCCAAAACCGATTTGAATTCCGTTAAGTTCTTGGATTTTTTAATATTCAAGATTGCATTAACTTTCCTGCTTGAAGCTTGAATGCCCCTGGCGCTTAACTCAAATCCCAAAAATTCAATGCTGTTTTGCGCAAATGCACATTAATTTCTACTTAAAGTTAATCCACAATCTTGTACTTTTTGTAACACTCTCGTTATATTTTGATCATGCTCTTCTTTCATAGCTCCTGTAATAACTAAATCGAAGAATATTGTGACCTTGTCCAAGTCCTGTAAAATTTTTTCCATTTCGCGCTGGAACAAACCAGGCGCTGATGCTATTACGAAACTCAAATAATTACTTCTAAACAAACTCTTATGAGTTGTTATCGTGACTAATGATTTTGATTCCTCATCTAACTCTATCTGCTGATAGGCTAAATGTTTTCTTCATTACCGCATTCTCAAACAGCTTAAACTTATCGAAATCTCTCTTTGATATTGCAGAGATCGGCGATCCTGTATAAGTTTCGAACAACAGTGCTATATTTCCTACCTTCAGGCTTATTTTCAGTGGTTCTATATTACCAAGCATTTTACTATCATCTATATCGTTGCTATAAAACAAGTTATTTAAGCTCTCATTATTGCTTTCGGACTCTTCTAAATAATGATTCGGACTTTATTTTTAGTCTTTCCATCCGCTCGTTTTTATTTCCGGTTATTACCTTTCTCCCCTTTACACTTTAGTTTTACAAACAATCTCTAAATGACCCTTTTTCCCGCACGCGTTACATGCATAACTCTTTCGATATGTGACCCTTTTTTCCGCAACAATAACAGGTTACCACTTTCTTTTTCTTATCAATTAAATTGAGTGCGCTGCTTTTGCTGTTTGCCGCATTCACCATGTCTGCAGCTCCACCTGCCATCTCCATGCTTGTACTAATCTCCATCGCCTTGGCATACGTCAACTGTTGTTCTTCCAGCAACCTCTTGATCCCCTTATTAGCCAGACCCCATATGAACTGGTCCCGAATGTGGTTCTCCAACTGTTCCCCAAAGTGGCAATGTGATAATTTTTTGAGTTTGACTAGATACGTCTTAATGTCCTCTCCCGCCATCTGCTTGCATTCTTTGAATTTATAACGCTGCGATATTTCACTTGGTTGCAGGTGATTTTGCATAATTTCCGCAAGACGTTCCATTGTGAGATTTGCCAGCTTTTCCGGTATGCATAAGTTGCAGAGAAGTTCATAACCTTCACTTCCCACTAACGTAATAAAAACGTAATTCCGCTCTCATTTCTGCTAGTTGTTGACGCTCCATCGCCAACAGGCTTCTCTGATGCTCTTGTTGCTTCGCCCTTTCCGCTAAGACTCTTTCTTGTTCCTCCAGTTCTTTCTGAAGTTTTAATAAATCAAATTTTGTAATAAACATTTTGTTACTTAATGTCCCTGTGACTGCGAACGATTTTGTTACTTTCGTTCCACACGCTGAATTTCTTCACTATCCTCATCTTCTCAACCATGCACAGCGTACACATCCAGTTTTAATTGAATCGTTCACAATGATACACTTTGTGTATTCCTGTGTACGTTTATGTTAACATATGTTAAGCAATTGGAAAGCACCCACTGTTAAGCATTATGTCCATGATGCTAGAAATCGGTCCGAGACCTCGGATGAAGAAAGAATTAACTAATCGTAATGGTCATGTGATCAAATTATTCAAATGTGATTTGTGAATTTTTTCTCTGTCCAAGATCTCGGACAAATTTCTAACATCGTGGACATCGGGCTTTAGAAATTCGAGTCCCTTCAATAAGAGTCAAGTCATGAGGGTCGCGATCTTATGATTGGTCAGATTTCGAATTCTGTTTGAACACGGCCATTTGCGGAACTTTTAATGTGGTAGTGAATTTGTGAATTGGCGTTAACAACTATTTCATGGTGTAGAAAGCGCGAACACGAAATCGGACTATCAACTGTCAACCATAGTGGAATTGTGCTGTTCCCGGCCGGTACCCGTCACCCGGCAATGACGTCTTTCCGCTCTTATGTCTTAACTCGTGATTGGTTCTGCTCTCGTTCCGCGTTCCGCTATTCCGCTTCATGGGTTTGCATCCTAAGAAAAATGGACGTTGCTAATGTAGTTTACATCCACTTTATCAGAAGGCAGTATTTGCGGTTATAGGTTTAGGCCGTCGTGTCTTCTCTCAGGTTTCTCTCTGTATAGATCTTAGAGCATACATACTGGAAAGACCATAGGTGACTGTCAATGATACCAACATCTATTTGTCCTTGTCTGAATGATACGTAATGCGCATGCGTCGATTATGAATATCCATATATGTACATACGTTTAAATTTTAAAGCTCGCGAAATAAAAGCATATAAAATTATTAAAAAATAGGATTTATTGCGTTATATGTTTTAAAATATTAATGAAGCAAAATAAAATATTGCTTCATGAGTAAGACTTACTTCATAGATAATTTTAAGCTAAGCTTTAAGATTATGTATTAAATTAATTTAAATTATATAAATATATAAAATATATGTGTATTTTAAATGTATAATTATAATTAACAACGACGACAATTTGATAGCTGAAAACATTCTTTCCCATCGTTTTCAAATTTCAAATAACATTTTAATAACTATTCTACATTGTTTTAAGTTCGAATTACGCGGTATCATCACGCACAAGCGCACAGCAAACAAGCATGCAGCAAGGATGGATGTTGAAGACATTTTTATTATATTGGTTATATACGGCATGGTATGTAACCTTCCAGTATGTATGTATGTTCTAAGGTGTAAATGCTTATTTAGCGACACTCTTTTGACATGCGATAAATTTTCCTATAACGCTACTTCTTGCGACATGCGAAACAGTCTGTGGGACTACTATAGACGAGACTTAACGTTTAATATCTCGGTTCACGAGACAGCGCGACACTTTTTTCCGCCAGATTCGTTCATTTCGTGCAAAAACGCATCAATTAAATCTATTTTTATCAAAATTTGAATTGATCGGGGTATTTTCAATCTTTACTCTTGCGTCAACTAATCAAATTGTATTATCAAATTATATTATCTACTGCGCTATATTCTAGATGAGATGATTTGATTGGCTGACGTTGCATGTAAAAGTAGCCTCACAATTCCGGCAATTCCGTATCATTCCGTACATTGCATGCACATAAAAATCGACGAAACGAACGTAAAAGAGGCCAAACCAATCACAAGCGTTCCGCCAATTCCGCATTGCGCATACGTTCCGCGTTATGGGATCGCGTCATTAAGCCTTAAGAAATTGATCAATCACAGTTGAATGTAAGAAGAATAAATCGACTATGATTGATCCTATGAATTCTTAAATAGGCTTTCTACAATAAATCATTATCTAAGTCTTAATTATTTTAAATCTTAAACTATATGAAATTAATCATAATGTAATATGAATTATCGATTTTTCTTCTTGGCCAATTTTTTTACGGCTTACGACTTGCGACGCTATTGTAGAACAGATATAAATATCAGATGTCGTATGACGCATGATGAAAAGAATATAAGGTGAAGTACTCCCGCGAATGCGCAATAGGAGAGTGAATTTGAACAATACTAAAGAATAAACGATTTCAACCGTATATCAGAAACCGTGTATTCCGATGTATCCGATTTCTGATATGTTAAAATTGTTTATTCTTTATTTATCTTTTTAATTTCCTTATTCCCTCTATTGTGCGCAGGACTTTACACCTTGTATTTTTACACCATGCACTGTGGTTTAAAAAAATAAGTCTATTAAATTAGCCAATCACGCGTTTGAATTATGATGCCGCTCATGACTGTAATTTTAAAGTTTGGATTAGCGACAGCAAGCGGCCGGAGCAGCCGGCAAATTGCTCCAAGAGGTATTTTATGAAAATTACAACAAATAACATCATGTCGCGCGTAAAAATATTTGAGATATGTTTATTCTGTGTGTTATTTTGGTTAGCAATACGTCAAGAATGTTATTAGTAACGCGGTGCGATATAGATGTAAATAGAAATAGTTTGCTTCAGGTTATGTTGTATTTTATATGTGCATTGTTTATTGTGCGTAGGTATT
>NW_017306160.1:431993-434305 GCF_001594115.1 Trachymyrmex septentrionalis
GAAATAGGTTATGTTGTATTTTATATGTGCATTGTTTATTGTGCGTAGGTATTTTGTTACAAGTATAGTAAGTATACGTCAATTCATTAAGTTGTCGGAAAGTTCCAATTATTACAATAGATATTTTCCATTTGGTACAAGTTGACACAAGTGTCATCTTATTTTTGTTTCTTATTGAAGGTTAAGAAAAATAGAATAATATTTGTGACGACTTGTGTCACTAAATAGAGAAAGCAACCAATGTGTTTGCAACGCGATGTGATACATAAATATAAATAGAAACAATTTGTTTGTCACATTATGTTGTATGTTGTATTTATTGTTGTATATATATTTTGTTATAGGTGTAGTGAGTATACGTCAATTCGTCAGGATGTCTCAGTTATTGGACAATGTGCCTGATGTGGACATCGATGGCCACGGAAGATTTAAGTACATTTTAATCAACGTGCAGGATGACGTTGGAAAAGTTAGCAAAAAGATTGTCAGAGGATACGCAAGAGCACAGTGGCATGGTGAGTCCAAAATATGTATATTAAATTTATTTTTTATTGCTACACTAGAACCTTCTTCCTTTTTCGCTTTTGTTACATATATCTATTTTACTTTAAGTGCAAAGAAGGTATATTCAGCTATAAAAGCAATATCTAATCGCATATGATAAACAGCGCTGTAATCTGAGATAGGCAACATTGAAACATTAATATGACATTTAAATAATTTAAAAAAATATTTTATAAACATAGATGAGAAATTAATTCGTAATTTGTTTATAGCTATTTAATAACCTGTAACTATAAATTATACACATTATATAAAGTTTAAGAATGATCTGGATTAAATTTTTGATTAACATCTGTTGGAACTTATATGAACTTTTTTGAAAACTCAATATACTTATATATTGTATTTATTATTTACAATGTTAAAAGATACAGTCTGTATATCTTTACATATTTTTATTATAAATAAAGATATATTGAAGTGTTATTTGACATTTGTGTTACTACCGTTTGAAAATGACTACTATTATATTAGTTACTTTTTTATTAGTCGCATTAGTTTGTAATTTTTCGCATGATTGGTCAGTCGATATATTACTTATAAACAAAAAATAGTAATTGTGCAATGTATTTCATTATCACTAAATATTAATGATAAATGTAATGGATTTAAAGTTTATATAAAAATAAAAAAAATGTTTTTACAGTTGTAGATATGCATAGATAATTTTTCTTTTACTTAAGTTCAAGTATACTTTCATTTGTGAATACAATATTTTAAAATATTTTACATTGGTTATGAGGTCGAAACCTGTCATTCTTGTTTAGAGAAGAATTTTCATAATCCTCCAAAAAAATTAAATTTACAATTATCGAGAATACAATTCAAATTTTATCTAGTGATTGTGAGATAATTTGTACATTAATTGTTATAATAAAAAATAGATCTTTATCTCCTTGAAAAAATATTTTTGATATTTTTAATTCGATATAAATTTATATAGATATATGTTTATATAGATATAACTTTATATAGATGGTTAAAGCTAAGTTTACAATTTATGTACAAGAATGATAAAATGATTTGGGTTCATAATCGGTTCTTAATTGAATTACTATCTTAAGTAATGTCTTAAAATACTAATACGATTCTGTAGTCGGTATTCACTTTTTATATTTCATCATAAGATCATCTTAAGGACCATCTTAACCTTCAGTATCCACATTTTAAAAAAGTTCCTATCTACTCACATCCGGGTTTGTAACCTAGCGTTTTCTTTTGCTTGTAGATTGTAGTGCATTGATTTTAACTAATTTTTTTTTAATCTATTGTTTGAAGACTGAAAAAAAAAAAGAATTTTTGAGTTAGTCTAAAATGTCATAACATAAAAGATATTTTGCAATAAGTGAAAAGGGAAAAAAACATCTGAACTATGAAAATCGGAAGGGAGGGGGGAGGGGGGTTATGCTAACCCTTTGTGGGTACTGAGAGTTAAGACATCATAAACCAATCATAAAGTTGTACTTAAGATGATTTTAAAGAAGAATTGACTATGAATATCAGCCAATGTCTCGCATATTTTTTCATATGTTTTTGAAATGAATTACTCAAAATCTGATTGAAATGATTAGGATGGCAGTAGGAATATTCTTATATATTAAATAAGTAGGAAGATATAAATGCAAATAGTTTTAAGCGATGTACATTCACGAAGTTTTAAGTATATAAGTTAGCGATAAAATTCTCCTAATTCTTACAAGAATATATTACACGTATACATATATATATATATATATATATATATATAT
>NW_017306160.1:434405-442528 GCF_001594115.1 Trachymyrmex septentrionalis
TGGGAGATTATCTTTTTCCACTTGATAAAAGCTGTAGATAAAAAGATTGCAATGCTAATAAATCATAATTTTCCAATGAAATATATCTTCTTTCATACTGAGAAATACAATTTACGTAAGATACATTAGTAGCAACTTCACACACTTGATTATAACGAAGATATACACATTAAAACCATAGATATAGATTAGAATACTATATTTATAATTGAAACGTTCCTCTTTTATTGAGAGCGATTAAAATTTTGCTACGATCTATACGATAATATAATGTGAGTGATGAGTGATATGAACGCATTGCGTACAATCTTTCACGAAAATACAGTATTTTAATTAATCGCGCTTCTATACAATTTTTTTCTATGAAATATAAGCGAAATAAGTTGTTCAGTGTTCTCTCAAGCATATATTTGATAATTTCCGAATCTGCATTTTATTAAAAAAAAAATAGATATATTTTAAATATCCATATTTATGTATACATCCAATGATTTTAACGACTTATTCAATTAATAGGATTCACTATATATTATTTTCTTTAATTTTCTTTTATTTCGTACAATCGTCACGAGATTTCTCTATGAGAAAATAAGAAGAATCACAAAAATGCGATGGTGCAAAGCAAAATGCTATCAATTGTCACTGATGCTACGAGAATTCCATTTATTCGTTTACTAAGAGGCCCTTCTGAAGCAACACCAAGCTCGTTGAATGCTGACGCTGAGTCTACAAGTTTTGTGATTGGAAGTCTTGATAACCTTCGCATCACTGCTTTTTCTGACAGACGGCCGCGACATCGCGTCGCCTTGTTGCGCCCGCTCTCAGGTGCTGTCGCTTTCCTCGCAGTGCTCTATCAGGTCCACATCGGTTACCCTTGATTTCTTCTGTTCTTTAATGGCCTCTAGTTTATTCTCCTTATTTTGATGACTACTACTGCTATCAGATTTCTCTGTGCTCTCATTCGTGCTTTTTTCAAATTCTTTTGGTACCTCTCGAGTAGGAGACGGGAATCCCACGAGATCTGCATCTATGTTACTGTGCATCAGCGTGAATGGTAGCTTCAAAGATACTTCACCACCCATCGCTGAGATGAACAGTTTGATCTTAAAGAAAAAAATAATAAAAAATTGAGAATCTTTATAAATTATTTTTTATAATACTCTGTAACAATTTTATACTATAATCAGATTGGTAACTAAAGTTAAATAGTTGTCAATCCAAAATAAATCAATTTGCTTGAATTAAATAGATATGAATCGACGAAAAAGATGTCTTATTTTTCCTTAAAGTAATATTGCATCAATTAATGTAACAATACGTGTTTTCGATAATGTCAAACTATATTTTATTTGTATTCATTTTTATTTGAAATAAAGCATCTAATATATCATATAATAAATTTTTTCCAGAATTTGTTCTTATAATCAAAAGTTTTCATACTTTTTTGTAATAGTTCAGGTCTTGCAATGTTTTAGGTGAAAATTATATTTATTTCCTGTAATAGGTCCATCTGACGATCTTTATTTCCTTTTTTATATTTAAAATTACCTTCACATAATAAGATACGTAAATCGTATAAACGTTCCTATCATCAGGTCCGTTCCGAGGATTAGTAACCGTTGATGCCAGACTTGCTCCGGTTTTCGCATAGCTGTCCTCCAATGCGATCCAATTTTTAGTTGTGCCCTTAACAAGTCTGAGAGTGTAAATTTTTCGCAAATTACCACCTGGACCTAGAGGACAATTTTCTTGCGAGCTTACAAGAGCTACAACATTCTTGAATTTGCCGTTACTGAACATACAGACGTCCACATGTTGTACGACGATTACCTGTAAAGTAAACATTTCGTATGTTCGAAATGGCTAAGATATCGAGTGTTCAATTTGAAGTTTTTCTTTTAACTTGACACACCCTGTATCTTTGAAACTAATTGTAAGTCGTTTTGCATACCTATATGATCGTATAAAATTTTCTTGATGTGAATTAGTCGTTATCTTTTAGAATACTTAATCTAAAACTATCATCCTATATGTACATATTTCTGAATTAGCATTTATGAAAGCCAGTTGTTATTCTGCGGTGTCTATTATATTCATATGTTGGTCACGAACTTAAATTTGATTACGAAATATAACTCGTATAGCTTACAGGTGGTTAAGGAGTGTCGTTTTGTTTACTTAACTGTTGGGACAGAGTTAACATGATAGGGTTACTCGCGCGCCTTTCTAGCTAGTGGACAGAATATCGGCAGGATGTACTGCGTTCCTATTTTCAAACAACATTCTCCATTGCTGTTAATGAAGTAGTGCTCAAAAGCGATGCGAACACAATTTCCTGTCATGATGTAACCTTTGGCATCTCGGGTTTCTCAATTTCTTGAGAGAAATTGCTATTCGTATTGCGTTCTTATAAGAAGAAAATGTCGAATAAATCAACGCAGATTATCACAGGCAGATTCAATTCGGTATCATCACCTTTTTGTCTTTTGCTTCTTGCATGTGTGTGAAACAAATTGAATTCTAGATTCAACGGCGCGATGTTTTTTTCTTATTTCTTGTCGTCGTTTTTTTGATAGCTTCGTATGGAAATGGCTCCTGCCCATCGCTAGATATCGCCGATATCGTTTGTACGTTATTATCTTTTTTTCATGAAGTGGCAAGGTATATTAAAGAATCGATAGAATATTGTTATTCATGTATCGATATCAATACATGATTGCTCTTATTAATAGGATCCGATTATTAATAGATTTCCGATTTAATAGAAGATCTATTTAATTTATTTTGCTATTTTTTAAATGTTTTTTAAGAGAAGAAAAATTAGCTACTTATTTGAGATTTCAACATTTTTCCAAGGAACTTATAACTTTGTTCTTAATTTTCAATTATTTCATCTAGTTGAATTATGACGATGCTTAATGGTTTAAGGCTCACTCATGTACATATAGAATATCTAATTAGGCATCGGATAGACTGTTATGAATTCTTGAGTGAACAGACAGACGCAATCTCGTTATGTTTTCAAAACTTGTTTCTGCAACTTGTTGTTGTAGCGTAAATCTTGGTAAAAAGAATGATTTTTAGGAAAGTCTAAACTACAGAAAAGTCAACAAGGCTCAGTAGATGATTTAACATTTCAAAAATGATTTTAGTGATTAATAGATCAAAGTATTAGTCTGCAACTATTTTTAGCACATGCTTATCATCTGTACTATTTTTTATTAAATTTCTAAATTAGCCACACATTACGATATATGTTACTAATGTTTATCTTTTATTTTAATTATCCGTTGCATATATATAGTGCTTATGTATACTATCCAAGGATAATATATGTATGCATAAGCACTATAGTAGGTCTCCTTGAACTTCCTCTTTGAAATTGATGATTTGAATTAATCAATATTCTGTGTGCCAACGATCGCTACTCGAGCTTCTGCTTTTCCTTTAAGTCTCGATTAAGGAACGAAGTTTGTGTCAATTGATATATAGAATTTGTTCAATTAATTCAGTGCGTTTTATAATTATGTTCTTTCTCATTAATAAGATATAAAGAGAGAAATTTAAGAAATACAATAAATTTTGTATTGACAGTGTGTTTGTTCATTTTTTAGAACTATATATCACAATATGAATTGTTTTTATTTTTTGTAAAATATAAATGTAGAATTTTGCATAAGTGTAAATACGATAAACAAACATGAAACTAAATCTACGTATGACTAAACATCTACGTATGACTAAAATAAGTATCATATTTCTTAAATGACAAAATCAAATTTTATTTTTTAATCTATAAATTTCTCTATAGAGAGATCTTTCATTCTCTTCCTTCCAAATAGATTAACGTACTGCTACTAGGATAACAGTGAAGCATAAAGCGGAAACATTTTGGTCTGAATCTGAACGTTTCTGTATCTCTCTGATATCATCTATGGTTTTATTACACAAGTTATACTTGCATAATCGTATTGTGTATATACTGAGAGCTGGATTAAGTTCGTTAATTTAGCCAAGGTATGAACTGTAGATACTTATTAGATCGCAAGGGAACTGTAAAAGGAATTGAAAGCGAAATACTTCCTGAAATTGGAATATTAAAGATTGCTGGCGATTTGTCGAGTAATTAACATTCTCTTACATAGGAGATACTGGAAAATTGTTAAATATCTTTATTTGTTACTCTTTTATTGAATAATAATCGAAGTAAGTTCGTGTCTAAAAAATTTTGAAACAATTTTTTTGTTATAAAATATTCTAGCAGAAATATAATTATATTTTTTTACTTCGAAACATTAACTGAAAAAGCTGAAAAAGCAATTATTATTAAAATTTCATGCGACTCCATGTAACAGTTTATTTTTTTTTCTGTAATAATTGTTGGAGCGAATTTTTTGAAATCGAAAAATTTGTTATTTATAATTCATAAAAGCATAAATTCAAATTTTCGAAATATTACCGTCAATTATCATTATATGAATCGAATGGCATAAAAGTGCAATGTTTATTTGCGCAATATATTCAACACTTTTATCTTGTGTAATTGTCATCGGTATATGTAAATGTTATGCTAAAACGCTACTACTATGCAAATATTTACTCCAGAAATTAGATCGGTTACGAAGTTTCACTTTATGGTAGACCATTGCCGATGCATGTTAGTAGGTTAGCGTAAGTGCAACTGCTACATAGAAGACCAAGTAATCAAATTATGAAGTATAAAGAATATTAGATGTGCAATACAATGTTGTCCTTATTATTATCTTGCAAGTAACAAAACATAGTTTATTTATCCAATAAACGGTATACCTCACGCAAATTTGTGTGAAAATGTCTGTTGATTTTGGTCTTTATTTTATTTTTTACTGACTTCTTCATTCATTTATTCATACATTATAGCGTTTACATTGGACTTGTGACAAAAAGTTTTATTAATTAAATGAAGAACATTATAACATTAAACTTTGAATGAAAGCAAACATATATATAGATATCTTGTAGATATCTGATTTTAAATAAAAAAATTTTAGATAATGAAGAAAAAGTATATAAAAGAATATAACAATTTTTCTTTAAAAATTATAAATATTCGTATGTATATAATTAGAATATACATATATCACTAATATTTGAAAAAATTAGAAAATGCTGCTCGTAATTTTTTAAAGATAAAATAACATTAAATTTATATGTCTTTCTGGTTTCTTTTCATTCTCATTGAGTGAAAGATTTGTCCTATGACTAAGAATATTCATGAAATTTGAAATATCACTTTATTTATAAAAATCAAATTAATCAATAACGTTCTCTTGCAGTTTTTGCGTCGCGATATAATTTATTATACAATGTACTGTATTATCTTATAACATTTAACTTTTGACGTTTAACTGTCTGGGGATGATTATTCGCGCTATTCTATACAACCGCTGTGTTGAAAGAAGTATAGAAAATGAAAAGCAGAGAGAAAAAATACGAGCGTGTGCACGACCTGATTTAATTTAATTGGTTTTCTTTGATTAAAACTTGTTTGACATAAATTATTATTGCGAAGGTAAACATTCGAAGAATTGCCTACTGCACTAAGAAAAAATGTACTAGATTTAATACACATTTCTTTGAATAGTACTATCTGAACATTTACTAAATGTAAATATGTGTATATTTATTTAGTACAAGAACAATTAATTTATTTTAATATATTATATATATATCTATTTATTTATCATTTTTTGATTTAGTAAATGTTTATTTACGAAGTAATATAATATGTAATATAATGTATATAATATGTAATATGTAATATAATATAATACGTATAAGTAGATGTTAAGTTAGTACTATTCAAACAAATATTTATTAAAATTTAGTACATTTGTCCTCAATGTACTAAATTTGTACTCAGTTTGATTATAGTAATAAATATATTTATATCATTTTTATATTTTTGCCCATTACATAATGTTAAAAAAAAACGATTAATTTTCCCAAAATTCGTAATTTATTGTTGATTGATGCATAAGATACTGTTGAATTATCAAAAATTAATTTATTGTTTATTGAATATTAGATCACTTTTTTAGATTACTTACTCAAAAAGTGTTAACGAAAAGCTATACTTATTAAAGTTTGAGTACATGTCACGTAAATAACGGTCTTATTAAGATGTTGATGCAACTTCATTGAGCTCGTGGGATATGAATGTTCTAAACGTGCTTATTAAATTTGTAGAAGTCTAACGCACGCGCGCGCGAAGCGATAGTTAATTTGAAAGCTGGGAGTGGCACTACTATATCTCTAATAATTAATAAATGAAATTGTATAGCGAAGCCAAAAATGTATCATTAATTTTATTTTAATTTAATTAATTAAATTAACTTATTTGTAAATATATTTATAAATTAATATTGTAATTTGGTGCAGAAGATCCAAAATGAAAAGGTGTAAACTTATAATTTTTATAAATATTTGAGAAAAATCGATAGAAGGTAAAGAAAAATGGAAAACCAGGTAGATAAAAATTCGCAAAAATCTGTTTAGGATCTTTTATTATTTCTTTTCAGGAGGTATTTTTAACTGTTTAGGATCTTTTATTATTTCTTTTCAGGAGGTATTTTCATTGAAATTTGTAGCAGAACAGCCTATATTCATAAAGCAATTTAAAAGTGTTTAATTTTTTAAAGATGTCTCGGCAGATTAATTTTCTTGATTCTCTTCATGTATTTTGGCTTAGAATAAATTTTTTATTTTCCATGACTTCAATCAATCAATATCAATCGATCCTTTTAGGGATGGTTAAGCCTATTTTTCTTCGATTCCATCACGCAGGAGGTCGTAATCGGTTTTATGAGTGGCCTCTTTTGCATTCGACCTCAGACATTGCGTGCACGGGAAGTCGTGATAAGAAAAAAACAAACGAAAGACTGAATAAATGGAAATGTGCGTGTGTCTGTAGGGAGAGAAACCGGCAAACGCCCCGGGGTATGATAATACCCAAGTATTTGGATCCCCAAGGAGCATCAGAAAAGGAACAATTGGTGGGATTCACGTCTGATGCTTTTTGAAATATTGTCTGCTACGCGGTAGTTGCTGAATCATGAGTTGGTTCCGTTAACGTTTCACGCAGTAGAGAATTCAATTTCCTATCTAATCTACGATCGCAATTAATTATTTTGGAAGAAAAGAAAAAAAATTCGCTTGTTATTGCTTGTTAAAATAATGATGAAAATGATAAGTCGCTGGTAGCCTTGATATTACGGACCAAACGCTTTTTAGTAAATCCTGATTGATTTAATTAAGAGTCAAGGATTGATACATAGTATTGCCTATTAATCTACAATTATTTGAAAAAAAATTGAGTTTTCAGCAAAAATTTAGTGAAAAAATTCCGTGAATTAATTTTTCATGCGATAAACGATTCTTTTTTTCATGTACGTCAATATTGTTTTGATTGAAAAAGATTGCTTTTTTTTATTTTTACAGCTAAACAATTAAAATTGTAAAACGAAATAGTGCACTATTCTGAAAGTAGTGACAAAAAATCCAGTTCTAACCAGTTTCTAATTTTTCTCCTTTTAAAAAGTGTTATGTTCCCGCGTGCGTAAAATATAAATCTTGAGTAATCTAATTCGAAAATTTATATATGTATATATTTGTCAAAATTATTTTGTTGTAGCGGGTATTCATATTAAACCGTAAGAATATAAATTATTTTACAATGAAAAGTAAATAGTAATAAAAACTCTCTTTGTTAAAGTTGATAAAGAACTCTCATTTATCGTTTTGTACAGCGGTCATTGATTGAATATATATATATATATATTGCAATTATTAACTGCAAATATGTAACAAGTTTTTTCATGTCATATTTTTTATCCAATTGAAATATGGAAATATAAATAGAACATACATTTTATGTGCCATACACTACTGCATTTAATTCTTATTATTTAGAATAGTTCTGATTAAATTCCCGTCATGAAGCATAATGAAGATGAATCTGACTTAAATAACAAGTATGGATTATATATGCTGTATAATGTATAATATAGATAATATATAGCTTAATATATATATATATATATATATATATATATATGTATATATATATATATATAAAATAAAAT
>NW_017306160.1:442628-459699 GCF_001594115.1 Trachymyrmex septentrionalis
CTAACATTGACATGAACATTGATTAAGTCTCCGTGTTCGTAAATTGCATGGTCAAGCCCTGCTTCCAATCTGACGCGACCGTCACTTAATAAAAATGGCTTTTCTACTGCTGCATGTGGTCCCACGTTCTCTGCGAAAATAAGTATGAAATCTGATCTGTTATTTACTCTGATTTGTGTGTGTGTGTGTGTGTGTGTGTGTGTGTGTGTTCTCATTTATGATAAATGAGATGAGATTGGTTTACTAATGAGAGAATGAGATACGTAGTGTCTTAGTAATTTTACATTAAACTCGACGGGCTATTCGAGAACTTCCGAAATTAAGCCTTGGCTCGAAGATTTCAATTCAGATTGTATTATAATTACAACCTCGTCATGCCGCATTGAAAATCATAGATTTATAGCATATTAAGATACATAATAGAAGCTACATGGAAAAAAAATTTTGCTGACATATTTAAAAATTTAGGCAGATATAGATCTGAAAATAATTTTATTGGACAATCAAAATAATTATACAGAACATTTAAGCGTTTCTGCCAACGCAGTAAAAAATTTTAACATTCTAGCAACCAGTTTGAACATTCTATTATTTTGATAACACTCAACATTATTTTCAGATTGCGTTTAATTAAATTTTTAGTAAAATTGTTTTTTTTTACGTATAGGAAATAATACAATAGAGATGATGATAACAATAACTAGCTTAGAGTTTAATGATAAGGAAATGTACATTATTATATTCGTCGTATGAACATATCACGTTAATCGCAAACTAACCATCATCCTCGATGATCTCATTTTCCGCTAATGTCACTCTTGTTTTGGATCCTTGAATTTTCAAGCCAGTCGATGGCTCTCTCGAGAGAGGTACACTGTACATAGTCGTCGAGGGTAAAGGCGGCTTCGTGGCTCGTTGGATCACTCGAATACCCATCCTGACGGTGGTTTTACGGTGCAAGCGTTCGTCCGCCCGTTCCGCTGAAATCCGCCACACAAAATGTTAACGATCTGATATAACTAGGAGATAAAGGTGAGAGCTGGTGCTAATCGCAAATTCACTCACAAATTCATTGTTGCGAATAATCGAGCAAATATTTTGAGAAAAAAATTTTGTTGTTAAAAGTTGTTTATATTACAAATTTAAACCTGATATTTTTAGATTCATTTCCTTTCTCAGAAATTATATGATTAGCTATAACAATCTGACATTGGTAAAGATTATTTTTTTATTTCTAAAATTATATATACAATATAAATACAAAATATTCTAAGAATTCTAATAATAAGATAAGAACTTTTAAGCTGGCTTTTTATATAATGTTTGGAACAGAAATAAAAATTTTACAATCTCTTTCTTATGGGAAATTGATTAAAATATGCTTATTTCTTTATGTTTCGAATTTTACGTGTGTAAGCACAAAGTATTTTATTATTCGAGATGTTTCGAATTCTTATTCCTGCGTAATTGTGTGTGTGAGAGATGAAGAATACTATACATTCCCTTTGTTTGTAAATAAAATTCCTACTTTGTTCACGAACGTACGTAATTACACCTCGCTTTGAATTGTAGTGTACCGTTGTTTTTCATTCGAAGTGCATACATTCATTGGGATCGAGAAAATAAAGGCCAAGGAAATCAGCAAGCTTTTTCCACTCACCAACGTAAACTCTGACGTCGTAGCTGTTACCTATAGGCGGGCCATTGTATTCCTTAGCTGGTACCAGTTGCACAGATGGTGGGGCGATTGAGGGAATTTCTATGGTGAACGCATGTGCATTGGGTCCTAGCCTTTTGATAAGTGCTTCCTGTAAAAGAAAGATTTCAGCTCAATTTCTCTTTGCTCTTTCTATTGGATAGCTGCTAGAAAAATGTAGTGCTTTTCCACGTCGTAAAAATTCTTATGAAGATTTCTCGTCGAGATAGATGTGACAAAAAGAAAATATATTTTTACATAATTCAGAGACAATCATAAACAACCATCAACTGCTATTAGAAAATATTCTTATTACGTATTCTGATTACGTATCCATTTTAAACGTATATAGGAAAAAATTCTATCAGAGAATTGTAGTAGATTGTTGTCGAAGAGAACTTTTATTTAAGTTATCAACATTTTCGAAATATGACTTTGACCTACTTTATTTTAATAATCTGAAGAAAAGACAATTTCGTTTTCGTTCGTGGATCACTTTATTCATATTAAGCATAGTTGAGGCGGTTTGTCGATAATCAGGAATTTTAAAACTTTCTACGGGATATAGATTATTATGTATACATATATAATCCATATTATTTCATTCCATAACGTAGGTTATATTAAAAACTTGAAAAAAAGGTATGCTATGCGTAGTCGTTTTACATTTTAAATTTATTTTAGTTAAAATAAAAAAGATTTAAAAGTGTGCTCAAAAAACTTTTAGCAAATATTTCAAGTATATATTTGAAATAACACGTATATATATGAGAAAATAAATATTAATACTTTGTGTATTACATTTATCAATACAACATGTATAAATTTTATTAAATTTATACGAAATATTACATTTCACTTTTATTGTTCTTTGAATAGGAAATTGATTTTATATCTGAATTATACAAATAAACATTAATTTGTTTTATGGAATTATTATCAAAACAAAACATTATTTAATTATGTAGTTACAGAATATGTTTTAATAAAAGCGAATAATAATGTCGAAAGCTTTGCAAATGTAAGTACTACGGAAAACTGTTCATATTTTAATACTTATTGAATTATAAAATATTTACAAAATGAAGAAATATGAAAATATGAATTATTGATCTGAATATATATAAAAGTTGACGTTCACTGTAACATTATTCCATTTTTTACTCTGTTAAGTTCTTTCTTCGATCTTGTTAAATTAATTTAGGCCAAAGGACTCGTAAATTTTATTAAAAAGATATGTTTTTCGAGATTTAATTGACATGGGAGTCTTTGGTATTTTCAAATACCATGCAATAACGGTTTCTTTTTATCCTTTGAAAAACATTAGCTCCCTGAAGATCATTAGCAAGTAATCACATATACATATATAGTATAAATTATCAAACACAGCACACATTCATCGATATAATTTTTTTTTAAACAATATATATATTTTTTGATTTTATTGTATGCTCATGGTAATTAAGAAATTTAAAGAGAAAATGTATCACATAGATTTAAATTGCATATAACAACAACGTATTGTATTAGACAATTTGTTTTAGACAATTTTGAAATTAATTTTTTCCTAACAAAAAATATATCGAAAAGCACCATTGTGTATAAACAAATACATATATACTAAAAATGAACGATTTTCCAGGAATTCATAATAAATAATAAGATTTAATCATCATTTTATCTCAAATCATTTCTACTTTAATAAATTTATTTGTAAAAGATTCATTTGTTAACACATTAAAGATATTTAATGTTGATAATTGAATTTCTATGAGCAAATAATGACTTTTTTCGACGTTTGAGAGATATTGGCTTTAAATTCGAGAGCTACCCCATTAACATGATAATGATGAGCTGTTATACATCTCGCCTTCTCATTTCTCGAATTATACGCACACGTGTACATTTGTTTTAACTTTAAATCCTTGTTCTGTCTCCTTATCCTTTGGTACATTGTCTGTTGTGCCTCCGGAACACCTGTGCGCGCAAGGATAATTCCAAGTCGTCGCAATAGAAGGTGGCTCATATCGGCTTTCCTGTCCCATCAGCTCACAACATTCACAACGGCAAATCGACGTAGTGCATGGGCAAACGCGTGTAAAAATAAAACGGAGGATATTGTCCTCAGAGAAGCAGGCCAGGGTCAGTTTATGTCAGTCGAGGTTGAATTGAATTACGTCATTTCGTCTGATCTTTTGCACCAGACTTTAGGTGCCCTTCTTGCTTTCTTACTCACAATGCTATCAAGATGAAATGCGAAGATCGTGCTATTGTGAAGGAAACACGATGTAAGAGTACTTATCGTTCAGAATTCTTGAATAAAAAAATAGCTGGAAGTACGAACATAAGATTTAGTTTTGAGAGTTCGAGATCTGACTTTCTTTGCAAAAATGTAGGAATTCGGAATGTTTGTTTCTGCATTGTGAAGCAAAAATCCTTTTTTATTGATTATATTATTTATTTATTTAAGAATTTTAAGAAAAGAAGAAATATGGTAAGTAAGAAAAGAAAAAGATATGGTTTAAATAATTATATCATCAATTATTTGAAAGATCGACCTCTCAAATAACTGACAAATAATGAATAAAATAAAAAATAATGAAATAAAAATGGTCATTTCATTATTTGTTAAAGTTAAAATTTTGCTATCAACATTTAGTTTAAGAATTGTATTATCATGAAAAACTTCAATTTTGATTCAAAAAAAGAATATTTTCAATTCCAGCTTATCAGTTTCTAAATATCTATAGGCACATGTAATCTTTCTGTACATTATATTATCATAGATAATGTGACGTCTAAATAAAAAATAGAAACTATAATACATTGTTTAAATCCAATGTATAAGTGTTATTATTATTACTATATTATTAATACATATGAAAATATTCGGAAGCAGCAGTATAAGCGACCGCGTATATTTTAAGTTCATGTTATAAATTTAAGAGGCGATTCTTCAGATTATTTAAAGCACCAAAGCTTTAATAAAGCCTTAATAAATCCTAAAATCAATAGTTTCCGAGATACAGGACATTAAAGTTTATAAAACAAATTGAATTTTCTCATATATCTTAAATTAAATTTGACTGAAATCAATAAAACTTGGATGAAACGATCTGTCTAATTGGATTTACATCACGTAATTTGAGATATTTAAGAATGTATTTTTTTTTAAACTCAATATTATTTATTATTAGTCTATGTTAAGGCTTTGATTTGAATCCTTAAATAATCCAGTGAAATATTTCCTATTATATCATAATATAAACTCAAAATGTACTCTGTATATTGTCATTACTTTAAATTACAATATTTGTTTACTAAAATAACATATGTGTGCAGCATCGTGAATGTTAATGTTAATGTGTCCTATTTATTATATACTATTAGACCACAATTATGTCGGATTTGGATAGATTATGACATAGAATGATATATTGTTATACATTACTGCGATACACGTGCTGTGTTTCTCGAATGCTGCAATTGAAATATTCGAGTCATGTATTAATGAGTATTGTACTTGGTCATGTATTTTCCATAGTATTCGAAATTCGAGCGATCCTCTTATATCATGACCTATTTTCTCTCATGGTATGTTTATACAACAAGTCTACAATGCATATTGATTCGACGTATCTTTTCTAAAAAAAAAACGAGGAGTTCCGATTTTATACTGCATAGAAATATCCTCAAGTTCTTTTCCGACAGATCATGACTATTCCGTCATCATTAAAGTCATGACTTTATTAGAATACTAACGGAGTTTTGTACGTACCATCTTCATTATTTTATCACAGTTATGAGAGCTTCAACTTCTCTTATGGATAAAAATAACGGTTTTTTTGAACGGTTTTATGAAATGTGTAGAAGTAAAATATTAATTATATTTTATGTTCGCCGGTCTGAAGAATTATTATTATTTCACTGCAGTTATTGCGGAAATGTATTTATGAATTTTTATTATTGCTACAATTATTACATTAATTTATCTCTGTATCTCGCCGGGCTTAAGCAATAGAGAACAGCATTTGATGATAAAAAAAAAAAAAAAATAGACATTGACACGTACCGACCGTATTTTCAGGAATATTTTTTTATCGCAGAACACGGCTAACTACAATTTATTCCTTTGGCTTGTCTACTGTCTGTCATGCAGAGAGGAATATAGTGATGTGAACGTCGTGAAACTCATGGCATTTTGACGTTCAGCACGATCCGAAATTTTTTCGTTTTTTTTTTGCTGAAATTCTATTGACACCATTTGTACGCATCGGTACAATTTTATGCGCTTTTGAGTGCAATGCCGGGAGGTATTTTATTCTCGATAAGCCTAATGAGATATACTTCAGTCTCGATCAGTTCGTTCTCGTTCTTTAAAATTTCATCCTTTTGACCTCAGTATAACGAATAACCCTTTCCATCATATAGCTGAATGCACTCGTGCATATTTTCCAATATTTCTCCTATATTTTATTCCTAATGCATCTCTCTCTCTCTCTTTCTCTCTCTCTCGAGACGGCAAGGCATTTTCCATGTACGTCGCGTTTATCTTCAGATCGCTCCCAGAATTGAGATCGTGCTTATTGTCGAATACTCACATAGGAAGAGACGAGGGAGCGATAAATAATTTTCACGACAGCCTGCGAAACCTCCTATCACGTTAGGTCGAGGTCAAGGCCGCGTTGCGAGAATGATTTTGTAGCGTATTCAAGGAGTTTCGCCAAGATTTCAGATTTTTCCTTGGTCACAGCGAACGCGTTTTCCATTCTCTTTCGAGAGTACCTTGACGAAAATTCAATCGTAGCGTTCTTTTTGACATTATCGATCGCCGCCGATAATATGCAATTCTGTCATGAATTGCTTTTTTCCATAAATAACCGTAAACTTTCTTAAAGAATTTATTACGGAGTATATATGGTATATTTAGAATCAATTTTTCCTTGACGAGAAAATATGGAGGAAAATCATCAATATCCTTATGCAGCTTTTTAATATACGTACATTTTCACAATCTCTCTTGTAATTTAAAGTTTCTTAAACTTTATTTAAAATAAATTAAATTTTGACGAATTTTAAACGTTTTTGAGTGTGATTCACTTAACGCTACAAATGCTTCGAAGTATTTTATTGATTAATCAGAAGAAAGAATTTTACTAATTGGTCAATCAAAAAATGCTTTAATTTGCAGCATGAAGTGGACTATAGCCTTTGTTGTAAACGTACAACGTGCAATATTATGAACGTCGTAATGATTAACATGATCCATCGAGGCAGAGCAGTTAAATTATTGTTAAATTATTTTCACCGTGCATCGAAAATTAATGTGAAAATTATACAGCAAAAGTGTAAAGAGATATGTATTTAAAGATTTTATAATTTACGATTTGCCAGATTTTTCATATTTGTGAATTTGTTTCTTATTGAATATTCGCATCATATTTTCACAATTTCGTTTATATCAATATCGTTTTTAGCTTGTTAATTGCACACTGTAACAAAGCGTATTAGTAATTATTTTAATATAAAATAAGATTATATAGGTTAGATCTTTTAAAGAGATAATTTAATTATGTCGACGTAATTATTAATACATTTATAATGAAATGCTACTTTATATTTATTAAAATGATAATCACCGGATTTTATTTTGGCATTGACCTTAGTTCTTGTACATTTGTGGCAGTAACAGTCATAAAGAAATTATTGATAAAATTGTGAGTTATATCTAATATTAATTTTATTGATTACATTGGCATTGTTTGGCCTGAGGTACATTATTATTCAACGAAGCACAAAATCTGATAGAATCTCATCTAATTTTACAAAGGACGTTTTTTGATAAGAATTTAGAAAAAGCTTTTTACCGGTTGATCCTTTTTAGTTTCGCTCGTGAAGAGAATTTTTCACATGGTTTCTGACACTGATTGTGTTATGAATTCTCCAATTTTTCTACAGTTATTCTCGTTAAGATCCTCTGCAGAAGGTATTCATGGAATTGATACAAATGTGACATGTTTGGGATAGATATTAATAAAGATTTACTGATAAAGACCAATTTCGTTCAATGTATTATTTCAATGAAACGTTGTTGAAAGATAATAATGAAAGCTTTATCTATCCCTTTCATGTCATATTAATATTAATTATCTATAAGACGATGAAATGCCTAGTTATAACGGGATTACTTAATTGGAATAGTTTAATCTAAAAATCTTATTTAGATACCGATTAGAAAGAAACTTTATATTCTATAATCATGTTTTTATATGAAAAAAAATTTTGCTGATGTATTTGCAAATTTAGCTAGATACAAATTTAAAAATAATTTTGTTGAACTATCAAAATAATTATGTTGGACGCTTAAACTGATTGTTAAAATTTCGAAATTTTTTGTAACATTGTTCTTCATGTTTGAATTTTCTACATAATTATTTCGATGGTCTTTAATAAAATTATTTTCTATTGCAATTTTTACATACTTCTAAGTAAAATTCTTTCCATGTAGTTCTTTGTATCATCGAGATTTTTTAAGGCGTTAGAATTTAATAAGTTGATTGCAATGAATCGTATTATCGAAGATTAACTGTAAGGATTGAAATCTCATTTGTCATATGAATAATATAAATTTTATCAATCTAATACGTAAATAATTCAATCATAATACTATATTTAATACTATATTTATAATTTAATATGATGTTATTTATTAAGTTAGTTTCGATATAGTTTTAATACGTATTAAGTTTAGTTTTAATTGTTTATCAGAAGAATTATTAATATTAAATAAAAGCTAAATATATTTCTTTTTTCTGTAAAAATCAATTAATGTGAAAAAGAGTTTTGTTTGTTTTTACAGACACTGACTTTGTGTCTTTTATTTTTTGCTCTGTCACTTTGTACATTTTTCTCAGTTAAATTTTGCAATGTTTGCGCGTATCGCGCTGTTGCAAGATTAGTTTAAAAGCACAAAATTAATTTTGTTTTTCTGCGTGTTATACCATTATAGAATACATTATAACTCGGCAATCAACAATGCCTTCGTAGTCGCGGCGAAGTCAAGGTTTTATAATTACGTAGCGTTAAATCTTGTTCACGGGATTACGCATACGATTTGTATGCCCATAAAAATGAAACGTGGCGAGAAAATAAGTGAGACAGCTTTTGAAGTTGGCAAGATTTAATTGACGGTTCGTAAAAATAGTTTTGTGTGCTCGATACGAAAACGTGATTTATGTGGTTAAACGCTCTCAATATGTGATGATATATTTGACATTGTATGTTTTAAATTGCTTTTAGTATTTACCGTTCGACATTTTTTTCGATATATCTATATTTGAATCAATGTAATATGAAAGATTTAAATTTTTCATGATTTACACAATGAATAACGTATATTATACATCTGTTATTTGTTGTTACGAATATAAATATAAAAATTCTGTTTTGTCACTTCAAAGTGTATCAGAATATATCGAAATTAAATCAAATAGATTTTGAGATATGAAAATAATTATTTTGGGAAGTTTTCATTCGCATGATGAAGTATGATACAGGTAATAGATGTAATGAGATTTGTGTGGTTGGAAATTCATTTATCATTTTACCGTCTTCATTCTTCTTGTGAGATGCTTAAAAAGATTATCAATATCTACTAGTGCCAAGACATTCTCTGGTTACAACGTTCAAAATGCATTACTTACAAAATGTATTACTTCGAAACTACATCCGACATAGCGCATCGCAAAATGCAGAGTGTTTGAAATTTTCATGATCATGTAGCGAGTTGAGTGTTTATGCTTATTTCTTGATTGAATATATATTAACAGTATCCTTATATTGATATTATATATAATTATAATATCATTGGACGGTTAAACTTGTTACGGAGTTTCACAGATCAGTTTCTATTACCACGATAGGTACAGTTTAATCAAGGAAAGCATAAATTCCACTTATACTGTAACCTAAATCCTTGAAGCATATTGGACTATATTTCACGTCGTGCAGTTAAGACACGCTATGAATACATCTGTGCTCATAATGATGATGCGAGTTTCAATATGCGTATGTATGAATAGCGGACACTAAAATCGTACGAAAATTGTCATAATTGAGCTAATTCGTAAATTTATTTTTTTTTTAATTATTGCCAGCATTGGCTTTTTAATGAGATTTTACAATATAATACTTTGAAGTAAACATTAACGAATTAAAAAAAAAGATTGTTATATTTTAGGTGTAATATTTAATGATAATAAGAAAATATGATTCGTCTAGATCAGAAGTGATCAACCTTTTTGGACCAATCTTTTTTGCGTACTATTATGGAAGTTCCAAATCTTTGATGTGCTATTCTACTACAGATTAATCTTTATAGGACGAGAAAATTATAGTGGCTGTGAAATAATGTCATATTTTGAGGTAAAGTATACAATAAAGTAATAAATTATAACAAATCTTATTGCGAGAAAAGCTGTTAGATTTAAAAAATAGACTCCCGTTTTCTAAAGATTAAATAAAAAAGACCATAATTTTAGTTACTTTCTTCTTTTACATTAAAAGCAAAAAAAATTCTTTTGTTTAACAAATTTTGCTGTTCTGTTTTACATTCATTTTAAATTATAATTTAATTAAAAAATAAAATGAACGTAGCCAGAGACTGCAAGGGTAAAAATAGATTTTAATGGAATACGGTTGCTATTTTATTTTATTATTTTTGGTTTTCTAAATTTTTGACAACGCGTATTTCTTTAAGCATGCCATTGAGAATGCCTTCGCGTGTCGCGAGTTGGCCATTCCTGTTGTACGTGTTGTACGTGTGGATATCATAATTTTATTGATATTAATTTTATTAATATATCTATTTATTATATTTATTTGCATTTATTTTTTATCACATCCATTTATATCCATGTTGTTATTTTGCACCAACCTGAAGTGGGCTCTTAGTCTCTAGATGATGAGCTCCTACATAAAATGGGTACAGCTGAGCCAGACACATCATTGCTTCATTACAAAATTTTAAGCCCATTACTTCTTCGTCTTCTCTTCCGTAACGAAAAGTCAGCGTCACCTGACCGAATACCTATAAAAAAATAACAATTCAGTTTTTTTTTAGAATATGTACATCATCCTAATTAATTTACAAGCAGTTAAATTATTCTATTCTGTACAAAAATTCTTCTTTTACATTCTCTATCAGAGAGATTTTAATTATTACAAGACAAATTTTATTAATATTAAAATATTATTGTGTACATAAAATAAATTTGAACGTATAAAAATATTTCAAAATATTATATATTATCTCATAGAAAAGATCTTTTTCTCTTGAATAAGAAAGATCCTTCACAATCTTCAAATCTTTGTAAAGATTTTGACAATAAATGTAGTTTAGCTCGTATTTCTTTTTCTTTTCCTATATTCTGAGAATTGGAATCTGCTCTCCGTTCAACTTTAATTATTTCCGATCGAATGATAAGTTATAGAGAAATTTTCCAGTAGATTTAACACTATAACTGATAATAAGCAAGATTCTTTATGAATTTGAAGATCTTATTTCACTGAACTTAATATTTCAAGATTCGATAATGTTAGTTCGAGTAGTCTTTTTATAGATATTGACATTATAAACGTTATACAATTTTGAAAACAGTTTGTAAAAAATGTACCAAACTTACATTTTATGTGTGACTGCGTCGTCAAACATTCTAACAGTTTCAAGAAAAATAGCATTTCATAAAAATAAATATTTGTAATTTATCTTACCTTTTTATCGCGCACGTAGTCGGGATCAACCAAAAGGACACCTAGGAGTTTGTTGTCGTTCTTGGCTTCGCTGACGATAATATCTCTGCTAGCTAAGTAAAGTGTCAACTTATTATTCGGCGAGGATTTCTTGTATACTCTGAAAGTTATAAAATATTCTATGTCAGAAAAATATATATTTGAACGATATATGTGTAATATTAATATTTATGTAATTTCGATTCATATTATGATAAATTAGAAAGGATTCACTGCTGCGATGTATAAAATTTATACCGTCTAAATGTAAATTTATTCATTGGACTTTTATAGCTTAAACATTCAAAAATAAACAGACACCAATGTTTTTTTTTACATCTAAACAATGTTTGATGAGTCGTAGGAAAATGCAACTGAAAAGTGCGAACGTTCTTTTGATGAAATAAATGCAAATCAAAATAATTGAGAACATTTCTGTTTGATAAAACAACGAGATATCGAAGCATGGATTATATGTTTTAAACTTAAAGCTTAGAAACATCACTACAGAGTATAGTGGCTATCTTTTAAACAATTTTTGGGAAATGTATGATGATTTTAAATAACTCTTTTCCATACATTTTAGATTTTAAGAGCCATTTAAATTGCGCCTTGAAAAAGATTGTTTAAAGAGAAGTCACTATGGTGATGTTTTGTTTTAAGTTTAAGGAATCGGTTAGTGGGAAGTCACTATAATGGCGCGTAGCGGATGCCAGAAGGTTAAACAGTTTATTTACACTGTACAATTTTTGTGAAAGATAACGATCTAAAGTAGATATACTAGGAATGCAAGAAGGCTAACGCGATGTTCTTCACAATAGGCGATCCCTTAATTTATCGAAGAGAGAGCTTTCAACGGAGATTCATTATATCCTACTCTGTTGTCTCAGCATTGAGCCTTTGCACCTGTCCGAGACAATTTATCGGTTAATTTATCTTACGGCGAAGTCGCTTCTGGTTTAGAGCAGTTACTAGCGATTACAATACGGATTGGTATAGATTCGATCCGCTTATTCCATTTATCATTTATCAAGCGAGTTATCAATTTTACCGGGATTTTGCCTGCCCGCCTGACTGCGTGTCGTTCGATACCAATTGCATCATTTGTTATAATCGCACATCGTCAAACGCGTAATGCGTTTGCGTACATTGAGTAAATATGCTTATTTAAACATGATTTATTACTATTACTACATCAAGATACGTGCGTATGATTCTGTCATCTTTTTCACGAGATAATATAACAAAGCGTACACATGCACGGTTATTATTCCTTTTATTATTTAATATGCGACAGCAATTATAATTAACAATGCTTTACTGATCATCGGCTAATTTATTCGAATAATTATAATCATTCAAAAGCAACAAGTAATTAAAATCGTGTTCGTGGAAATTATTCGTCTGCATTTGTTTTGTATAATAAGGGTCGTCCACTGCAATATTTAATTTTTGTGTTAATTAATAATAACGAATTGAGTAATGATTATTTGGCATTCCTGTTAATTGATAGTGGTTAATTAAAATTCTTAATTCAAATACCTTGACGTTCCTACGTTTGTGTCAATCCTACATATTCGAGAATGGTAACTTACAAGACTATGATCTTTTAATTGAATTTCTGCCACATTGTCGTATGTGTATGCATATCATGTTTAACATTTGTAGAGCAAATTAAAATCATTAGTTATTGATTAGATTGAAAAATTTGCAATTTTTATTAGTTCATTGTCAATCTTTCTTGATACATACAATTGGAAAGAATAAATTAAAAAAATTTAATTTAATTTTAACTCCAAATAAAAATTTACGCTTAAAGTTGATATAATTTTTAACACAGGTAATATTGACAGAAATATACTGAGTGCAAAATGTACTAAATTTTAATAAATAATAGTTTGACTAATACCAATATAATATTTACGGAAAATAAATATTTGCTAAATAAAAAATAATAATTAAATCGAATGAATGGTTTTTGTATCAAATAAACATATTTACATTTAGTAACTGTCATTATTCAAACAAATGTTTATTAGAATTTAATACATTTTTCTCTCAATGTAGGAAGATTAATATCAGCGATCGATATTTTAAGTATGGTTGCATATGCGATCAATATCTTTTAACGTACACGTATGCGCTACTGACTTTCTTTCTACACTAAGAGAAAAATGTCGAAGTATTGTGAAGCAAATATTACAACGTTTTCTTCGATATTTAGTTATGAAAAAATTTGATTGTGATGACGAAATATACATTTCTGTAAAATATACATATGTCATTTGTAAAAAAAAAATAAAATAGATGGCTTATTTGCTAGAAATAAAATTTTATTTTACTGTATTTAAATAAAGATTTATTTTAGTGAAATAAATATATTTTTTATAAATAAATTTTTAAATATCTTTTTTTCAATATAACGAAGCGAGGTGTTAATGCAAATATACTCAGAATACCTTTCATGATATTGATAATACTTTTTAATTAAACTCAACAACAGAGTTTATTGTACATCTTATTTTTAAATTAAACGCGAAGTCTGAAGCCACTGTGCGTATTAATCAAACTTTACCTTGTGGTTGCAGGTATACTTATCGTAGAAGTGTTTGAAAGATGTTGTTACGGCGCGTTAAAGCAGAATTTACGACGAACTAACTGCATATCACAAAGATTCTATTAAATGTTTTCAGTTGGGATTATTTTCAATGTTCTTTTCTCGCATCAGCGTAGAATTGTTTCCCACTAGTATTATTTAATAAATAATAGTAAACGATAGTAGAATTTATGTTTATAAAAAAATATAATAAAAAAATCATAAATTATATTAAATATTTTTATACTCTTCAAATTATAAAAAAAGAAATTTTTGTTAAAATTAATATAAATTTAAAGTTTAATTAAATATATTTAATTTTTAAAAAATGTATACGGTTTATTAGATTTGACTCTGTGTCATTACATTGTCAATAATAAGACTGAAAATATATTGAAGCTCCGAAATGCTTCGAATGAAAAAAAGGATTTTTATTTGATTGTATTTGAAATTACTTTTTATATGTGTTTTGGACAGTACAGTGACATATAGCTGAAAAACAGAAACATGCTTTAAAGCAAAATAAAATACAAACGAGTAAAAGTGTGATCGAATAGTTAAATAATACAAGTATTTTAAAAGCATGATAAACTGTAATATATTATACATCAAAATATGTGTAATAAAAAATATTTAAATGTTAAATAAAGTTTAAAAAAGGAAGACTATATATGCTTCTCTACTTAAAGCAAAAGCTTTTCGCTACTGTTGAAGAGAAATACAGTATAATATTTTAAAATAGAATCGAAAGTTTACCTTGGATTAGATTAAATATTTTTTTTCTATTTTGTGTTTAAAACTGAAACATGTATTTGCTTTATATTGTTTATTTTTTTGCTATCAATGTATATGTTTAGTATGAAGTGATAGATCAATCCGAAAGATTTTTTTTCTTAAAGAAACTTTCTCTTCAATGAAACTAAAGATATATGATATATCGTTGCTGTAGTTAGAAAATTATAGTACTTGATATTTTTAATGCACTTTTTAATGAATAGAAGGCGATCTACTTCTAATATTTATTTATGTTCGACATATGGATGAAATGTTACATCTTAATGGAAAATCATATATAAAAAATTCCTAATAATATAAATATGCATCTATATGTGTAATCTAGTACTTTTTCGCATTTACGATTTTTGTGCTATCTTATATAATATATATTTTCGTTGGCGAGAGATAAATTCAAGAAAGTTTCCCTTGTCACTGTATAAATTTGAAATATCCCTTCAGATTTTCAAGCGAATTTATTCCAACCCTGAAGATTTAATAATACTTTTCCTTTTCCTATCGAATAGATTACAAATACATGAAATAATTGGTCAAGAATTTTTCACTTTTATTTAATTCTTTAATTTCTACTCACGTATAACGCGATAAGTGCATTTTGACTTGCATTTAATTTTTTTAGACTTAATAATATTCTAAAACTATTAATTATCGAATATTATCACGATGAATTTTTTAAATATTATGTGAATTTTGATAGCTTCTCCTTCATTATTTGCAATCAATATCTGAGAAATTTTTGTCACGATTTTATTTTACTAAATTCGTGATGAAATTCATTAATTGAAAAAGATTTATATTTTTTAAATCCTATTCAGAAACAAAGAAAGTTATATGAAAGGTGTGTGTAGCAAATATGATATATCATGTAATAATATTTTTTGATATTTTATATAGGTTTCCATTATAAGTAAAAAATAAGGTATAACATAAAAAAAATTATGGCAAAAAAAATTTAAAAATTACGTTTATATTCTAATAACATATATTACCTTTGACTACTGAATACGGCATCCGATATATAATCCGGATTTGTATCGATTTTTCTGAAACAGAGAAAACGAGAGATGTTATTTCGGAAGACTATATATTTATTTCTAGCGTGAGCAAATGTATATAATACTATAAAATTGTGATATTTTTTGATATTATCACGGAAAAGACATATAAATATTTAACGCAATATAGTTTATTTATCGTCGTAAAATCATTGGCATTGACATCGGGATTATAGAGAAACAATCTTAATTGTTGACATTTCATTTGCCAACAGTGATATCGTGCCAGTTTGTTTATTCCTCCCACGTTTCTCAGTTGTTCACAGCTTCAAAAAATGTGATTTGTGTCACGGCAATCTACGTAAACTATATCATGTTTTTTTACAAGAGGATACCTATATTTAGGTTTGGATTTGTATTTGCCATTAGCGCAGACAGAAAGCAATTTATCTTGAATATTTTAAATTCATCGAAGAAACATTTTATGTAACACTTCAAATCACGTAAGAAAGAAACATTATCTTCTAAATCAGAAAGAATATTTTTGTTTTCCTAGTTTTTTACAAAGTTTGATACTTATATAATTTTATATACATTTTTTCTGTAGAAAAATTTCCGATATACTACTCCGAAAAATCTAAACCAGCCTTATATGATTTTAATCTAGGAGTTGACTTTTTAATTATACTTTCACATGGAAAAAAATTCGTGTGAGAATCGTTGAAAATCATTGTGAAATTGCTTTAACGAAGCAACGCATACGTGATTTTAATTAATAAGTTGAAACGTGCGGTTTATACCGTGTAAGCGAGTTATGCGGATTTGTAATTTGTCATCGTTTTAATTGTAGGTTGCTATGACAGTTTTACGTTGTATAAGATAGTTGGTTTTGTACCACTTTGCAGGAAAATGAAATAAACATGTTCAGATTTGCGTGTCAAGCGTGGAGAATTTACTCTTGACGAAGCTTTTATATTTATAGCTTGCTCTCTTCGTGATATCGGTAAAAAATATTTTTCAAGCCCAGTAAAAAAATTCAGTCAGATATTAGAAACAATTTCAAGAATACCAATTCCTTATCAAAGTCACAATCAATTCTGATTAATTGAAATTAAAAAAAATTTTTTTTACTGAATTATTTTCATCTAATAAATAACATTTTTTGTGACATTTATAAATATATATATATATATATATATA
>NW_017306160.1:459799-466447 GCF_001594115.1 Trachymyrmex septentrionalis
TAAAAAATTAGATGCAGAAAAAGAAATCTATGAAATTAAAATGTTTTCATATTACGTACTAGAATTAAAATATTCATTTGTTAATAACAGAGCTCCTTTTTATCAATTAAAACGATGACAAAATGCTGGAAGCAATTTGTCAAAAGTAGAAATATCATCTATTGATAGTCTTAGACGTTCTGAAATAATTCCGATCGTGTCGTAATTAAGTAGACCGCGGGGCGTGACGCTGATACTTCTCCGTGATTGTAATTTATCGCAGCGGTAATTGCATTACAGAGAATTGTATAAGATGCCCTATACATATTATCCGACCTTGAGAATGATAGATTGCTTGTCAGCTGAATTTGTAACATTCTTCGTTGTATTTTGTGCTACTTTGCACGACTCGCTATCCCTTATTATCTTTATTATTATCACTTATTATCACAGGCATGTGCTAAAATTGATGTCGTAATTAGACGTTATAAAAATTTCACTTTTTTAATAAAATCAAATTAAACTCTGTTTCTTTTTCGCTTTATCTGCTAGTACATAGTAAAAAAAGATTTTATGTTAAAATCTTAAAACCAATTTTTGTAAAAATTTTTTATTAAATTTTTAATATATTTAAATTTGACATAGTATGATTATGTATATTATTTGAATATGATATGTAAAATTGAGATTCAACATTTTTCAATTGTTTATGAACAATTGATTTATGAACAAATAACATTTAAATTGTGAGCTGATATAATGTAAAAAATGTAAGAGAAATAACATAAAAATAAGTGATTTTAAAACACAAATTCTAAAATAAGTGAAAAATAAAATATGTAGTTTAACATATTGTATTAATTTTATTGAAAAAACAATTGTTTCCGAATTGTGCCAAAGTATTATATTTTATATATTTTTATATTTTTTGTATTACTTTTTCACATGACATTTATATTACTTTTTAACATATTTATTTTGTGATAAAAATAAACATCATTTGGGACACATTTTCTAGTTGTATACGCTCAAATATTGCAAAACCTAATTAATTACAGCAATTATCTATAAACGTATTAGCGTATAACATAGTTATTTTATAACAATTTATTATTTTTTATTATACTTAAATTAGTTTTATTATAATAGTTAATTAAGTAGTTAGAATATTTATATATATTTGATTATATTTTAAGAATAGCTGCAAAAAATTAAAATACTAGAAACTTCATAACATTATCTTTTTATTTAAATCTGGCTGTGCAAGTCGTATATGTTCTCTCTCTCTCTCTTTCCACACACACACACACACACACAAAAAACACACACACACACACACACACACACACACACACACGCGCGCGCGCGCGCGCGCATATAGGTATATCTTTCCATTAACCAAATTAGAAATGCGTTAAAAAAAATTTTTATATTTAATAAAAAGTGAGTTTCTTACAATAATATTGCTGATATGGAATATATTAAAATTATTTACGATTTTGCAAAATTTAATTCTAGCTTTGATGTTCTGAAGCGTGAAGAGATTACTAATAGAGTGAATAAGTTACTGTACTAGTGAATAAGTTATTACATATGGCTAATATTACTGTAAGAGATTAGTACATTAACTTATTCTCTCTGTAATCTCTCACGCTTCAGAATGTCGAAGTCAGAATTCAGCTTTGCAAAATTGTAACTGATTTTGATATATCTCATTTTGTGTTCGTATTACGCAAATGTTCGATTGGCCCCGAATAGCATAACGGCGCATAAAACAGAAGTATACAATGCAAAATACCGATTGAAATGCGCATATCGTGAACAATAAACAGAAAAAGCCTGACGGTAAGATCGCATAAATCGTCGACATATGAACATTAAAAATGGCATACGTTGCAATCCGACGCGGAAATGCAATTATATTTTACCGGTAGATGCTGCGGATTAATTGCGAAAAATTCAAATGTTCGATCTTCTTTTTCATATAAAATGATAAAATAAATGGTACAGATTTCGATGGTTGTTTAGTTTTAAACAAAGCCAACAAATCTTGACTCTATCAATATATTGCAAAATGTATGTATAAAGTACATCAGTGTTTTGTTGGATTTATAAGATCTAGAATATATTATAGAATAAAGAAATTGTTCCTCAACGCGATTTTTGCGCATTTCGCGAGTTTTACATAGATGCATTATTATTTATCCATTTTCTTAAATTATAATTGATATATATAGTTATTATGATAATATATTATAATAATTATAATGATAGTATTATATTTAAATTATAATTAGATTTATTAGAATTCTTTGTATTGCTATGAAAGAAGATATTTTGTATTACTGATGATTACATATACTATTATAAGTATTATAAAAATATGTTTTACAGTAATAAATAAATATTTTTTACTATACGTCTAGATTAATATATTGCTTCATTTTCAGTAAAATGTATAGTATGTATACCGTATCATATCCGAGTGCATCGCAAGTACGAGTGCATCAAGTTATCACAGTTTCAACTTTATCAATCGTGGTTTTCGAATTGAATGTGACCACGACAATCGCGAGGCGCAATCGTTCTACGTGTTCGAATTTCAGGGTGCATCGAGACGTTAATGTTGGTCGTTTTACACTGCGGCACCCATTATTGGGCGTCGTTTTACGGACTGCACAGCTTGATACAGCTATGCAGTTCTCGCGATCTAGGTGCAGGCAAACGGAAACGTATGCAGCCATACGCTATTGCGAGAGCTTGAAATCTAAAGCGGAGCGGATGGAATAAAATTTTTTTTCGTCGTTGATGAACGTGCTTGCAATGCACAGAGCCAGTGCGGTCGTGCCAAAAGGGACCGAATATATGAATGACGCGATGTTTAATGAAGAAACACTTTTAGAAGCGCATGCTAAAATGAAACATTACTTTCAATTGAAATCGAAGTACTTTTTATAACAATTCAAATTATTAATAAATTACCAGTAAATTTCTACGAAATATGATATACCTGTTTGTAATGATAAAAATTTCAATAGATATTTTATGCTTTTATTCTCTTTGACATTACCCAAAATACATATTGTACGTATGTTTATTATCAAAGGCGGTTACCATTTAAACCATATCAATGCATTTATTCGTGAATGTTATTCGATTGTGCCTTGTTAAAAATAGATTTACGAAAATCACCAATGTATATGCAAATGCGACATGGATAGTTGAAGAGATCAAAGTTCAATATTTTCGTGATGATACCACAATTTGAATTGCGGTTGACATTCCAGAAACGAGAAATAAATCCCATGAGCAAAAAGCTGCGTTTCCCTAGAGGCCTGATAAATAGCTAATATTCTTATTACATGCATGTGATATTTTGTTGGTGTTCGGTTGACTTCCATAAATTATGGTTTTTATTTCAGTCACAGCGTGTAATACGACGGAACAAGCAAAGCTACCATTGTATAGCACGGACGTTCGTGTTTAAATGTTCTTGTTGGTTGTAACCTAGCGAAGTTGTTGCGAATGCAAAGCTTCAAATAGTCGTCTATTTTGTTATTACATATAATGAAACGGTCTCTGGTTATCGCATCGAGAAAATAATTTTCTTTAACCGAGAAAATAATTTTCCTTTGCCACGAATTTTTATCTCATGGATTTTCAGTTAAATATGAAATTTTGTAAATTACTTGATAACAGAAAATATAGATATATGTGAACATATTTTTGCTAAAATAATTATTATACCGGAACGAATAATGTTCATTTATGATGATTATCTTTTGAAAAATCTCGATGTAATTAATTCTAGCTTTTTTTTGAAATTTCTACAGTTTTGAGAAAAGTTATTAAAATGAAAAAATAAAAAATGAAAATTAAGAGTTACAGCAATTTTAACGATAAATTACAAGTTACGACAATTATAGGATGGAAATTTTCTAAGTTATAATTTAAAATTAAGTTATTATATTAAAATTTTTGTGCAGCTCGGACGTTTTTTTCAATAGCAGTTTTAGAATTCTTCCGAAAAATGTCATGATCGATTTTAATTTAAAAAAAAAGAGAAAGTTATTTTCTTATGATAAAACATAAAGTTATCATCTTGTTATTATCTCATATTTTCGAAACTTTATTTTTTAATTAGTGTAAATTCTCCCTGGGGGAACATATTAGAAATTTTGAAACCCTTTATAGACAAATGAGAATTTTAGTTATTTACAACTTGGTTGCATCAGAATTCTAAAAATTCTGAACTGATAACTTCATAAAGGTAGATGTCCATGCACTGTCAATCGGAATTCATTATTTCACGTTCAAATGACGTGCAATCGTAACACGAATCGATGAACGCACCATATTGAACCATTGGTGCATGCAACAATCTTCCCAGTAAATGAATCGGGCAGTGATGCGTGTTATGATTCAATATCATCGAGAGACTTGTATTGGTATCTTGATACCCGTTATGTACAAGCTCTATTGCGATATTATTTGCTCGGTTCGTATGATTGTCCTGTGCCATTCGTACTTTATGCGATTACAATGTCATATTGCAGATTTCTCAACGATTTGATTCAGCTCAGAGTAATAAAAAGTGTGCATTTTCTACAATAAATCCGATTCATACATACTAATATATAATAAACAGGTAATAAAAATATAATTGAAGGTATATTCAACAAATTCCTTTGCAATGCGTAGCGAATAATAAACGGATAATAAACGCAATCTATTATTTTATATTATTTAAGGCATGTTAAAAAAATTGGTGCAGTATATTTATTTAATTATAAATACACTAAGAGAAAAATGTTTGATATAAATTATAATAAATTATAATTTATGATAAAATAATTATAATTGGGAATTTATTTTTTATATTTGCAGAGCAGTTATAAAAAAATTGTACTATAAATCATAATAATTTTAAATATATTAATATAGTAAAAATATCAAAATATGAATGACAAAGAAAATAAAAATTTTTATGTAGTACAATCGTGATTATAGTGAATATAATTATTTTTGTATTATAACATTTGCTATTTACGCTGTAATAGCAACTAAAATATGTGTAAAAGAAAAAATACAGAAAAATACAGAAACAATCACTTTTATTTTGACACAATAATTATTAAACATTTTTTCAAACTGTATAGGTATATATTATATAATGTAATATTGAAGTAACTATAATTTCTATAATTAAAACAATTGTAAATATAAAACAATTACAAAAACAGTTCCAAATTATTATAAATTATAGTTAAATTGCAATTTTTTTCTCAGTATATTTTTTCTCGTTAAATTGAAATTTATACGATAGTAATATGTAAACGTAAGTTGTGATTGGCTTTAATTTGCATTTATCGTTTTACAATACATTCATCGCAAAATTAACGTACTGCGAAATCATCTTGAAAAAAATTAATTACAACAAAGCGATATAAATGTTTAAGGCATTATGATCATATGTGAATTATTCTGATCACGTATAATTTTGATTATAAGCCACATTTTGTCATTCTTAATCGGATTTGGTCCTATCAAGTTTAAATCTCTTCAGTCTTATTAAAGCTTTCTCTCTTTAACAGTAAGGTATTTTATAGAAAAAATTAGAAGGCTACTCGTTAGTTTTTATTCCATTTGATCCTGTGCAGTCATTAAATCCTTTTTATATTACATTTAAAGTAGCTTAGAAAAACTCTTAATGGCATAAGAGAATAATATTGAAAAAAACTATCCAGTTAGAAGATTAATGATAACGCAACATTAAATTATCTTATAAAATTTATTACCATTCTCACTTTTCGCAAAAATTTCGCATTAATTTCTTGATGAAACCATTTTATGGATATAAACCATAATAATAAAAGCGGCAGACTGTAAACTTTTGAACCTGCGATTAACTTCTTTGAAAGTTGATGAAGTATTGAAATACTGCCAGTAGATAAAAGCAATTTTAATAGTTCACAGAACACTTCAGGATATTCCAAATGTGTCAATCATCATAGTGCCTTTTCTGTTTTTCAAAAAATAATGGCATAGCCCTTCCTATTGTATTATTCAGGTTAATGAAGCAGTAGATTGTTTGAAAATTAATTAGCTTGATAAAAGCTTTCAGCCTCGGAAGTATCAAGTTTCGATAACTTGTTAGACTCTTAAATTTTACATTACTTTCTGCGTTTTGTTAAAAAAAACCAGTTGAAATTTTAAACCATAAAACTTAAGTACAATATCTATTATGCATGACTAATTTTATAATATTTATAATTCTTATTTTTACGTAGTTACTCTCGCTATTAATTTAACATATATATTATGTGTACAAAAAAGTTCTGAGCTTTTTTTTGTAAAATTCAATCTTTATTTAAAAATAAAGATTAATAAATAATTATTGCGTAACGCCAAGCTGTTCTGCAAGCTCCTTTTCAGTTTGCGCAGAGTTTATATCCAGCAGTGCTTGCAATTCGTCCGTTTCAATCTTTTCAGGGCGTCCAGCACGCGATTCATCTTTAAGACTGAAATCTCCTTGGCGAAACTTTTGATACCACCTTTTGCATGTTGCATGACTTACAGCGTTCTCTCCATATGCAGCACAAATCATTTCAGTGGCTTCAGCAGCATTTTTCTTCAGATGAAACGCGAAGTGGATGGAAAATCGAATAT
>NW_017306160.1:466547-472311 GCF_001594115.1 Trachymyrmex septentrionalis
ATTACTTTCTGCGTTTTGTTAAAAAAAACCAGTTGAAATTTTAAACCATAAAACTTAAGTACAATATCTATTATGCATGACTAATTTTATAATATTTATAATTCTTATTTTTACGTAGTTACTCTCGCTATTAATTTAACATATATACAAACTGATAAAATTAAAAACGAATTAACTAATCTAAAATCATCTAAAACGATAGGGATACTTACATAATCGATGAAACTTTTGTATTCTTTTTAAGTTGTGTAGAATGTTTTGTTTAAAATTGTTTTTCAAATGAGTATGTGATTTTTATATTGTTATTAGGATTAACATTGATAATAACCTAATTGGGGTCGAAACGTATGTTTTAATAAACTATTTGTTTTTGCAATAACTTAGCATAAAGACCTTGCTTGGCTCATAGTCCTATTTTTATTATATTAATTTTATTAATGCTGTTACACAAAATTATGAATAATTTTATAACTATGTAAGTTAATTGGATAAATATAATTATTTAAGCATTAACTGGAAAAATATAATTATTTAAGCGTTAATTGAATATCGAGTGTGCTTAAATAATTATTTTGAGATATAAGCGTTAATTGTAATTGGAGTAAATCTATGGCTGTACAAAATTTTTCAAAAGCTGTATGGAAGTTTTGAATTACAAATAAGCTAAAATTCGTTCCGGACGAGTTTCTCACAGTGTGCTATCTGATACGTTAAAACGTGCATTGATCTGACGTAGGACGTACATTATTTCTCTCTTTCTCTTTTTCTTTTTTTCTCTATATCCGTTTCTCTATCTCTTTGTTTTTTCATTCATCATATTGAAAAATTTCTTATTGTACATATATAGCCAAACGTTATTTATTTTTAATATATATAGCAAAACAATAAAAATTGGCACGTGCTCGTGAAATATGTCATCGCAAATATATGAAAGAAAACAAAGCGAATAAATCGACCGCGAAAGAATGTCTGAAAAAAATTCATTATGTAAAAGCGGTGACACTGCCGAAGCAATTTTCTTTTGTGAATGCGATGATGAGGTCATCCTTTCTTCATTGTTACGACTAAAGGAAGTGCTCGTGGCTCAAAGGTACTTTCACCGAGCTTCGAATTTATTATGTACCTTTCTACAGCGCAGTCGTTGATGTAATTAAGATCTATGAGATTCTCAATTATATATTTGCTTTCTCTGATATTTATATGGTTTTGTAGAGACTGTTGTAGAGTCTGTTCCTTTTATGCATTCCTTCATTCTAAAGAATATGGATAAAGTGATCTTCTTTATCAAATCTTGAAACCTTAATTTGTTCAAATTGTATGAAACACGTTTAACATAGACATTCTTAAAATATTTTTGATTTTTATAAAATTAATTAATATTAAATGTTGCTACTGTTCGTTTAACGCTCTGTATGAGTGCTATTGAAAAATGTATTTCTTCATCTATAATATTTTGCATTCGACGGAGAAGCACTCTGTTTTGTATTTACCCCTGCGATCTCGTAGAGAAAAACGCGAAATGCATAATTCTAGTAGGTTGTCTTTTTTTTTTTTTTTTCTAAAAGAAGACTTTATCTCACCTGCTGCATATGTTTTGCATATGTATAAGGATATAACTGGAATATTCGTGTTTACTTTATGTTCGTCGCTCAACATGATGAAAAAAATATATACAATACATTAACACTTTATTGTCTATCCAAAGCAGAACAAGTGCACTTGTAGTTGCTTTCATCACTTTTCTCTCATTAAAAGCCACGATGTGTCAACAACTTCATCCTTCGTTTCTCTTTAAAAGTAACGTTAAAAGTAACCTTAAGTAACGCTACGTTGTTCGCCAAGTCAGTTTCAAACTTTACAGATATTTTGAGAATTTATGAATTTCTCAATAAATTATAGACAAAACGCTGTATTAAGATAATATAGGGATGTATAGACACTCGGCAGTTCAATTGTGTGTATTTGCGTGTATTTACGTATCTTGCGTGTATTTGCATATATACAGGGTGCGGCGCGGGAACTTCCTTATTTGAAAAGATCATAAAACAATAATTATTGGAAATGTCATTTTAATCTTTGTATTTTTACATAGAGGTACATTTAAAGTTTTTTTTTATTACTTTTTGAAAATAATATCTTGTATAATCTTGTATAATTCATATATAATCGTTAGAGAAACATTGTTACGTCGAACACACAATTTCGCCACAGTTTAGAGTAGCGTTTATTATAGAAACTTGTACAGTGTATAAAATGGTTTCATTAACCGATATTAATAGAGTCATGTTCTTCTTATATGTAATTATGCATAATTATTAAGTTTTATTAAGAAAATTTCATATGATGTGAATAAAGACAAAAATAGAAGAGGATGTATCTTTATATTTATGAACTCAATACCTGTTCTAAATAAGTTTAAGATAGGTATCTCCTATAGACATGCAAGGAAAATAATTTTTATTTATTTCGAGATATTACTCCGTTAAATGCATTGTTAATATTTTAAAGGAAAATAGTAACTTTAATTTAAATATTATATTTAAACATGTTCATTCATTGCGCAATTAATAATGTTGTCCTGACATACTAAATGTATTGAAATCGTTTTTTTCATGTCTTTCATGTTATTATCTTTATAATAATTGTCGATCAGTTGCATCAATCAATGTCATTCGTTGTCAATTCATAATTCATGTGACATTCTCTATGGGGAGAAAAAAATACAGCTTAAAATTTTTTATGCGTAGATTATTTTCTGAAAAAGCATCGCTGTATACACGTGCACTGTTTTGTCCAATTATTTCTTTTTCCTTCTCGATACATATTATAAACAACACGTGTTAAAATTTAATTACACGAAATAACATTTGCCATTATGTGATAATATGCCAATGTGTAATAATATATTGTAGTTTTATAAAACAGAGTTTTTTTTTGTTTCCTTTGTTTTATTATAAAATTATTTCATTAATTGTTTCACTTAAATACGCGTTATATTTCGTTAAATTTTTAGTATTATATATTACTGTACGCTATGTATGCTTGCAGTAATATGATATGAAAGAATATGTTATATAATACTCTTGAATATAATAGTATTTTATTTGCTATTATTGATTTTTATTTATATTGTTTGCTCGATAGTCACAACATATTATCAAATAAATCTATTATATTCATCTATTATATTAAATCCATATTTTAAATATGAAATGTGTAATTTTTAGAAAGTTTTTATTTTTTGTAACATATTTTGATAAAAATTCAGATTGAGAGAGCGCCTCTCAATGATCTTGATCTTGAGATCACTCATCTATAAATTAACATATGTTGTCAAGGTCATGACCCTGAGTGACCTCCAACAGGTTTTAGCTGTTAGACAAAATGTCATGGTCAAGATTATTGGGGTGTGCTTTCTTAATCTGAATTTTTAGCTATATTTAATAGAGATCAATGACTTAATATGTTGACATATTTTGTATAGACTAACGGATCTTACCAAGACAATAGTTTTTAAAAATTAAAAAATAAAAGGATGACAGGAATTAGTGCGGTAATTAGTGCGTAAAAAACTTTCTAAAAAAGTACTTTAATTGCTCACATCGTTTACAAAGTGTTATATAATACAATTTTCATCCGTCCGTAGCTCGACTTACTTTAGTTATTATCAATATATAAAAGATAGCTATGTGATAAAAAAGCATTTGTGCAACAGCCATGAATCAGTTAACCTTTAAGTAAGTAGGCGAAAACAGCGCATAGTTTCTTAAAAATTTTATTCTGAAAAAGGAAAATAAAAAATATTGCCCAGAAGTCTTAAAATTCATTGTTTATATTTTCCTCTCTCTCTCTCTCTCTCTCTCACACACACACACACACACACACACACACACACACACACACACACACACACACACACACACACAAGAATATAAATAATATAAATTTAACTCTATAAAAAATGTAACTATAAAATTTGTTTTGTGTTTGGATGTTGTTCTAAACATCCCTACGTATTTAAAAGTTAAAATGATTAAAGACTAAAATAGTTAAATCATAAAAAAATTCTCTAATCTATGTATTTCAGTTGATTAGCTGGAAGGATAAAAAAATTTATTAAGGTTATAAGAAGAAGTGAAGCGTATAACGATTAATCAAAGGGATTCTGCTAAATAAAACTGATAACTATTCACCAAACTTGAAACAATAGCTCGAAGGATAGCGATTTATTTTTATTTATTATTCTTGTTTTCATAAATTTTTTATATTGTAACCAGTATCAAATTATTTCTATCTTTTTGAAATATAATTATCATGATAAAAAGAAAGAAAAAAAAGGAGATATTGGAAAAGATTGCAATACAAAACGATTGATAACCGCGGTTATTCACGAAGAGATTTTATGTTGTATACTTCTTTACAGACATTATCTAGACATTATATAGACTAAGACCGAACGTAATGCGTTCCGTCATGAATGTATTCACGGTGAATTTGTACACGCTCCAGAATCGTTTGACAACTTTAAATTTTACGTGATGACTTTGTATGCTTTCTTTATTTTGCATAATGCGTAATTTATTGTATGTAGGAAAATATTATATTTGTATATTTTTCTGACATGATTATACGATACCATATTTATATGTGACATCATTATATGATACATTTTAAAAGAAGCTTTCTCTCGATAATTTTAAAGACAAAGATACTCAAGATATTCTCGCGGAATTTACAAATAGAGTATCTAGTAACTGCAAATATACAATATCGCATTTCAAGTGTTGATGATGAGATTTTTTATGAAAATAGAACAGTCCTTGATCACATTACTTCTTTTGCAGCGCGTATAATTTTTGCGCTACTCAACATTTTCTGTCGTCTGTAGCTTTTTCATTGTCAACTGTTTAAACATTTCAAATAATTTGTTTTGTTACCATTTAAATGGAAATTATATCGATAAAAATAAATTCGAGAACAATGCAAATTCTCTGGAAACAATTCTTATGAGAATGTCGGCTATTTCTTTTTTCAAAGCATATTTTTGTAAGATGTTTGCGATATTGCAACATAACTGCTGTTTCGTATGTTATATAATTAATTAATTGCATAATAAATTGAGATAATACTCTCGATATACGATTTATTATTATTTCATGATTGTATAATCTTGTTGCTATCTACAGTATATTTTTACAATTTGTACGGAGATTTAGAAAGTGGGCAACGTGACATGGAAAGATCCAAAAGAGGATTTTGAAAAGTATGATTCAAATCGAGAGATAAAAAATGGATCGAATCCCTTGCGGGTTACGTATGTTCTGATATTAGATGCGCCGGTGTATCAAATTTCAACTGTCGTATAAGTTCACCGAATATTTTGTTGGAACACAAGTACTGTATTACGCGTATATGTCATACCGTTAATATTGATGTCGAATCGAGCGACATAAATACGTAAGATAGCAAGAGGAAGATGAAGAAAAGTACATTTCAAATAAAAGAGCATCTCAAGGAGAATTCCACTATTCATATTGTATTTCACAAACGCGGAAAGAAATTCGCATCGAAAGGCTCTTACGATGTTTTCGCTTTCTCGAATAGTGTTGATCTTGCAGGTTTTGAGTTTCCAGCACAAATATGAATTTGATATTTTTCTTAGACCGCTAATTATATACGTCATAGAGAGTAATTACGAATTTACTCCGACAAACTCTTATATAATAATATAGTTTTTTAATATTACATATACATATATACTATA
>NW_017306160.1:472411-480655 GCF_001594115.1 Trachymyrmex septentrionalis
TTTTTGCGTAATAAAAATCTTGTGATTGCTTGCACTCTAAGGACGTGTATAAGAATAAGAAGTGAGAAATTCATGTCAATTACATGTTATGTGATGTTCCGCGAGTTTTCTTGCAAACGTCATGTTTATTAAATATTTTTCATACAACTTTATATATTAATAAAACAAAAGAAGAATAAGTGTATATAACAAGTAAGAAAGTAAGGATATAATAGATATGAAATTATATAATATAATATATGAATAAGATATTATATAATATATAATATATATAAAATAGAAATTCTAGATAGTCTACAATTGTTGTATCTTTTTACTCTCACAGTACTCATGTATGTTTTTTTTTTGAAAATCTTGCTTTTCATTCAATCGTTCTTTCTGTCGTCAGATCTCCTGGTAACATCCGAGGTTTCACACGTACTACTTGTATCATGGTTTCTCGTTTCTACTATTCTTCAGACACATGCTCGAATTGTCACAAGCATTTTAGCTATTTCGCTTCATAAATGAAATAAAAGTTTGTTGTTATACAATAAACTTATCTGATGGTTGTTATATGATATTGTAAAAAATCTAAATCGTTGATCTAAGATTTGAAAATACTATGTGTGTGAGTATTTTATCCTAAATATTTATTACTGTTAAAAAAAAAAATGTATTATATACCTAAATTCAGAAATAAGGCTTAGCAAAAAATATATAATCTCTCGACGGTTTTCTGTCGCTTAGAAATATTTGAAAGATAATACTATAGTTATATTACAAAAATTTTTTTTAAATTTCTTTGAATCAAAAAGTTTCTTCGATTTTTGAAATCGATTGCCGAAAACGATGCAAGTCAAATTACACTAGCACGTCAGATTTCCAAAATAATTGAGACTAACAAATTTGCAAAAAATGGCTTTTTTTTGTGTATTTTGACTTTTTTTGTAAAAAAGATAACGTTATTTTGAAATTCTGATCAGACATCATAAATGTATTATTCATTCTCTGTAAAATGTATTTTTTTCAAATTTTAATATCTTACTTTTTAACAGGGGTGCCGGATCGTAAAATTATCGGATATCCAAACAGAACGTAAGATCGGATATCCGAGAAGGCAATTTCTTCGAGTCGGATATCCAACATTTTCCAAATATTCGATTGGATTCTGGAAAAATGTCTTCTAAAAATAAAAAAAAAATAAAAAAAAACCTGTAGAGAAAAAAATTGATATTATTGAATTAATGAATATGTATAGGGAAAGTCCGGGCAAAATGGACGCCTTGAGTAAAGCAAATACCTTTTATTTTCGCTTATCTATCTGAGATTGCACTGAGTCTCTAGCAGTGGAAAGAACCGACCAGTGATGTTATGAAAGTACACAAACGACATATGATTACGTTCGTTTGTGTTTAATAGAGATATATAGAAAATTGAGTGTTTTTTTGCGATTTTTTTTTTTAGGTACGTAGCTTAATTATTATCTGTAATTGTTCCTTAACCAGTGTGAATGATTTTTTATAAGAATTCTGTGTTTTTAAACGTATATTCGAGGTTAAAATTTTTCACTTGGTACTTCAACTTATTCTAATCTTTCCAAATTCGCGCCAGGTAGGTCCTTTGGGCAAAGCGAGTGAGGGCAAAGCGGATGATCCATCCTCTTTATTCGGCACAATGAAAATACTGGGAATACGGAGGCATAGACGACTTTTTGAGTGTACGAAAGGCACGTGTTTGTTTACATTTCATTTTTGTTTATTTTTTGCCACAATGCAGTATAATGATTTATTTATGACTGATCCAGTGCAGTCATTGTACCAAATAGGCCCATGAAGGCTGCACTACATATAGAGGATTTGGTAGCTACTTTTGTAACGATTGCCAAAACTGATTAATCTAATTTTTAAAATTTTATTTATATTGCTCGAGTGATCCATTCGTTTTGCCCAGGATCGGGCAAAGCGAATGGTTTCTCTTTTTTTATGTTTTAACTAAAACGACATATTAATGTTCAAGTTTTTAAATTTTTTAAAATTTTATTTCAAAATTAAGTCCTTTAAGAGATTTATGAGAATAAAAATGATTTCTGATCTCAATTTTGATTGTGTCATTTTTTCTTCTCAATACCTTAATACATCCGCGCTAGATCCAGGCTTCCCCTAGTTATTTTTAGAATATTTGTATAAGAAAAAATAAATAATTTTATGATATAAAATTTCAATTGGATATATTCCCGGATATTAATGATATGGAATAGTAAAAATGTGTCGGATGATACCGAATATTTTTCAGATATCTGAAAGGTGCATCCCTACTTTATAGCTATGTTAAGAAATGCATGTGCTGGAATTTTTTAACTTGCGGCATCACACATATATTTTCAAAAATCTATAAGAAACATTTGGTCCGGTTTAAAATAATTTTTTGTTGTAATCATTTAATTGAATTAATTTAAGTAAATATAATAAAGTGGTTTAATAAACATAAACAATAAATAAAAAGAGTACACCGCAGGTTATTCGTAGCGCAATGTCATATATTAAAAATTTTTACGTTAAAAGTATCAGTAATAAAAATATTTAATTAAATTAATTTAATTTAATTTAATGTTTTTGTTATTGAAATCATTTTCGATTATTAGCGTTTAAATATATTAATTTTTATGTTGTAGAGAAACTGTGCTGTTAAATTTTTGTTTCTTTTTGTTTTGTTAAATAGTCAAAAATAGAATGCGTGTTTTGTCAACCGTAATAAGTTTCCTGTTTTAGCTTCTGTGTTTTTCCGTCTATTAGTGATACTACTGTATCCGTCGGTGTCGGGATTGAATTACGCGTCCCGTATAAATCTGCATACATTTTGATGTTTGTTGGCACTGCTTTATTGCAAGCGGTGTTTAGCTTATAACGCGTAAGACTAATGAAACTGGTGGTGCTTAAATAATATATATTGAAATTAACGACGCGGTAATAAACAAATATCGTTTTATTAGCCGTAACGGTATTGAGAACATTATTCAACTAACTTGCATATTTTGCCGATAATTATTTTGCAATAATCAATGCCAGCAGTGTAATTGAATATAAATTCACCTCTGTATATCTGTTAACATTAAAAGTATGACCTTTATTTATAAATGCATAAATATTAAGCGAATGGGAATATTATACAAAATTTTTAATGAAGTATAGTTTATAGATTTATTTTTTCAACATCGAGTTTAAAATTACGATGATATAACGAAGAAAATTATTTTTTTTTTTTTCACGTTACTATTGATTTTCCGTTTTCAATAATTACATCCCATTAATATTTTTTCTTAACGTCTACAAGAAAATCCCGTATAATGAAAATCTCGAGATTATAGTTAATTTTGTAATCCGTGACGGATTATAGATTTATTAATACACCAAGAGATTTGGTAAATTCCGTTTAACGTGATGTTATAGCGTTGACGTCGTTGCGTTTATCACATATCAAGCTGAATTCCATTTTATCGATTGCGTAAGCGATATCTATCTCTTGGAATCTGGGATTTTTGCAAATCCGTAAATCGTTTCGACACTTCCAATTTAGATGCATATTTCACTAGTACTCGTATTTATTACATCGATACCATGGTGTGCGCAGATATCGTCGACTCTTTCGATTTAATATGACCGACAACAGAAACGCGCGAAATCGCGTGTTGTTTCAGTACAATGTTTAAATTTCAATTTATATTCGGTCGTCGCGAAGCTTCATAGTCGCGCATGAATTAATTAGCTTGTTATAATTAACTAACAGTTTATTCTGTATTTTGGCGAAAACGCATTAATAAACTCGCTAAAAGCTGCAAGTTGAACATCAATTTAAATTGTTCTATTGGAACAGTAATTCCGTTGGAGAAACGCTTCTATAGATGATTTTATTGATATTTGTGCATTCTATTTACATGATATGGATTCTTAATCTGCATAATAATTCTTTTATTTATCATTTCTCTGTGAAATTGCACAATTGCAATAACATTTCATCTTTTCCACTATTCAGTTGTAAGGAAAAATAATTTTGTAATTTTTCAAACGATTCTTTTGTGGAAAATGTTATTTATTTTATTTTTATTATTTTGGCTTGGTTTCAATTAACTTAATAGAAAGAAATACATGAAGACATGTAAATTATCATATTTTATCCAATGTTGCTTTGAAAGAAAAATTTTTATGAATATTTTGTAAAATATATATAATGATTTTATGAAATATAATAACATTTTGAACATTCTCGAAATTATTTACTTCCTATGAATTAATTATTACGAACTATAGTGGAATATTTAATTTTCATTTCTATTTAGCTTGAGATCGAGTTTCAGAGAGTTAAAAACAGTGATTATCTTTTTGAGTTAAGACTCAGTATGCATATAATCGTATGCAGAATATGTGAATGTGTAATCTGGATGTTCACATTCAACACTTGCTGTGATTAAATACATTCAACTTGCAACTGACTAAATGAAAACATTATTCTACGCTGAAATAAAAAAAGTCTGGTTGCATTAATTAGAATTCTAGTTGCGATAATCAAAATTTTGATTGATGTGATCAAAATCTTCTGGTTCGTTCATTTTTCAGAAAATTTTCTTATTTCTCATTTTTTTGTCCTTTTTTTCGTACTCTTATCATAATATTCAATAATCTCTATACGTATTTTATAGGGTGCTTACAACGCTTGTAAGCATTATTTTATCTTTGTTTAATATTTGATAGACAATAAGGATAAACTCAAGAATAAACTGATGTTTACAGCATGTGAACGTGAAAATGGAACTCATTCATAATGAAGCATATTTTATTATAATAAATATTATATAAAGCTCTAATTTTTAGCTCTAAAACTTCTAAGAGTTTTAAAGTTCTAAACTATAAACTATAAACTAATAAAGCTCTGAAGAGAGAATATAAAAAATTAGAAAAGAAATTGAATCAGTAATTTATCTATTGATTGATTTCTTTGTTTTATATAAATATTAATTAAAAAGGACTTTATATAAATTGCTTTTGTATATTCTTGTGATAGAGAGGTATAATATTGTTATACGCAAGAGTCCATTAGTCTATTTTAGTCATCGAATCGTGTAACTTCGATAGTTGCAAATTTCGCAACTAAGATCATTGAGTGATCAGAATTAATTAATCTGATAACATGTAAGTGCATAAATACGTGAATGTATTAAGGATTTTGAGGTCGCGCGTATGTATGGACCTCACGCTACGTTACCATCTTTGAACCTCTTAAATTATCTAGGATGACTATTAGATATAAGATTATATAAAATCGCTTGTAGAATCTAGCAATAAAATATGATTTTACGATATTTGTGACATTGTTACTTTATGTGAAATTCAATTTAATTTGAAGTAGTTTTATGTAGGAGATATTGAATTTTAATTATTTTAGAAATATTAAACGATATTTGTTTTTTTTTACAAATGTTAATTTAACTTTTAGCTTAGTAATATCATTTACTAATATTTTATAATTTTATATATGCAATTTAAATAAATGTTAATTACATTTTTATATTGTTGTAATCATGTTTATTATTGATATTTACTTATAGTATTAAACAATAAATATTTAACAAAATTAATTAATATGAAATTAATTATCTATAATGTAATTAGAATAATTGATGTCTTTGTTGAATAGATATGAATTGTATATTACAGACTTAACGTGCCCTAAATTTGTGCGTAATTTAATCCTACCTATCAATTAGTCATATTGACATTACCGGGTTGTGTCAGTTCTATATTTGTACGATCACATGACACGTATCTTGGGAAGATTGACTGCTTGTGACCAAAGTTTCCTCCAAGGAAAAATATCACTACGGAAAAAGTTCACGATAGCGCGCAACTTTTCTTAAAAGCTTTCTTCAGTCTACTATTTGTCTTGACATTGTAATCAATCTATTATGTCGCATCTCCACAAATATATGTATAATGCCAGTTGTCATTAAATAGATCACTGTTAAATTACTATAATTATTGAATCTTGGAAACTTTATTATTGTATTAATGTTTCGGGGAATAAAAAGTACTCGAGATAAATGCGCTCGCTTTGACGATGTAATATCTGATCGTCAATAATATTATTAAAATTTTCAAGAAGCAAGACATTTTCGGTTCGATCTATCGTCGATTTATTGAAGGATCGCGTGCTCACCTGTCACCTCGTGTGTCAGTCTGCTGCATTTGCGGTTGCATCTGTATTTGTAATTCCTGTGCTCGATCCGATTTTGCCTCTACCCGATTTTCTTCTTCTTTCTTGTCCGTTCTATCGTTTTTCGAATTGTCCACCGCAATGTTCCTACGTTCCACCTATACAAGAAAATCCGAGGGAACATCTGTAGAATTACTTCCCATTTAATTTCCTGACACGACTAAAGTTAAGAAAATTAACTGAATTCGTGCTGACTTCTAATTTTACATTCATGTCAAGTTAACAATTACAATGTAATAAAGTTTTATTTCTCTAGTTACACAAATATGTTTTATATACGTAGAAGATACTTTTGAATAAATCTGTATTTTTTAATAAAAAATTACAAACTTAGTAATTATACTAAAAACTTTTTCAATTTTTTTATTATAAGCGAGTTTTAATCCGGGAGACTTGATTATATGGAAGAGTTGAACTATTTCAAATTTTTCGTTCAAATTTCGTGCCAACTACATTATCAAGCCGGCAACTATTTGTCATGTTTCGAGAAATGTGAAATCAAACATGATGTATACGTCGCGGTTTGACAACTTCTTAGCCTGAAATGAAATATTTGGTTCAACTGTCCCATATCAAGTCTCCCGGACTCCCCTATTTTTTTCGATGATTTTTAAAGAATTTTAGGCATTAAGAATTTATATTACCTCCAAATTTTAGGATGGAAATGATAAAAGGTTAACAAAAGAGGAAGCAGAAATACAAAATAGTAATTATGTCTCTTTTTAGTATTAAATTTTTAATTTATGAGCTATATTCTATCAATTACTAAATTATTAAAATGTTAGATTTAATATATAATTACAATACAAATTTGAACCGATAAAAATAAATCTAAATACAGATAAGAAAAATTCTATATTCGTTCAAAGCGGACTTGAATATTTCTGTGTGAATTTATTTGTATATCTGATTCTGCAAATTACACGCCGAAATCTTTTTCGGTTTTGAAACAGTCATGAACAGTACCGTAATAATATTACTTATTAAATTGACAAACAGTTTAATAATTTTTATGCTGATAAACATCTTTATTAGAATATTAATGTTAATAAGAATCTTAAATCTGCAAATAATAATTTATTGTGAAAAATATTTTAAATTTGGCTTTCACACATATTTCTCATTTTGACTTTTAGATTTCTATTTTTATTTCGATTTTATTTTTGCTTTCTTCTTTAACGAAATATTGACGGTATTGACGTCACATTTCCAAGTAAGGACAGTTCCAATTAGCAATTTCCTCGTTATTTCATTCGCATTCTCCAGCGGAATTAATTATAATACTTACCGTGTTAGGATACAGCTCCTTTCGTTGCTCCTCGTCATCAGATTGAATCACGATAGCTTCACTTGGCGTGACATGATTGCCGTTTTCCGCCATCTCTTCGTCCTTTCTCGTTTTAGTACGGCCACAGCAGAGGCCCAATAAGCAATACACGATCACGCACACAACTCTCTTGATTTCGTTCACATACACCACTTACACGCGCTATGGCTTTGACTGAAGCCTTTTGTTTGTGTTTTGCTCAAACGACGTAATACCACATTTTTATCAGAATTGCTTTCTGCTGTTTTCACGGAGCATAGTTTCGCGCTGGCTCATTCCGTTCGTTTTGAATTTCCTTCATAGAATTAGATCTGAATTCGGTGATCTTCGCGTGGCAGGAAATAGGAATATCCTGGATACTCGAATCGATGAAAGGGCACGTGTCAAGGTTCTGTTAGTACCTAACTGATCGTTATACACGTGTTCTGTTAAAGTTCTGTTACGTAAAAGAGAAAGAGAAAGAGAGAGTATTGGAATGGATTGGTAGTGAGTGAAAAAATATTCTTTCTAAAACTCTATATTGCTTTTTCTTTTATCTAGATATTGTGTGAATTCATGAAATACTGTGTAAAAATAACAAGTAAATATATATTTCGAAAGAGTAAAAGGAACAAACCAAAATCTCTAGAAATATATTTTTGTTAATTAATTTATTTAATAAAATTTAATTA